>NC_133660.1:14001417-14193361 GCF_037893015.1 Macrotis lagotis
AAGCTGAAAAAAATCTCTCCCATAAAAAACCAATAATGCAACATTATATAATATCATATATAAATTATGATTTTCAATTTTTTAATATTTCATTTTATTTTGTTTTTCCAACTACATGGAAAGATATTTCTCAACATTAATTTTTTTGCAAGATTTTGAGCTCCACATTTTCTTGCAACCCTCACTTTCCTCTTCCTTCCTAATAACATGAATGATCTGATATAGGTTATATATTTACAATCATGTTTAACATATTTCTATATTAGTCAAAATATTATGCTTTAACAACAGCACCAATAATAATAATAGTAGTAGTAATAGATAGCAGGAATTTGCTTAACCCTGTGACCCAAGACAGATAATGAATTTTTCTCATTGTCATGAGAAGGAGGCTTCTTCATGGATGCTTCCCTAGACCAAAGAAATAAGAAATCTGTTTTTTTAAAAAATTAAAACCTAGTAATGTACAGAAAAGCCTAAATTAAGAGACACAGAAGTAAATAGGTTATTATTACATATATCAATTGTTAATATTATTTTTACATAGAACATGTAGATATTTTGCTGGACGTGGACTCCAGAAGACTTAAGTACAAAGGACTCTAAGCAAGTCACTTAATTTTTTTTTTGGCCATAAATTCTTCATCTACAAATGGAGATAATAGCATTTCAATCACAAGATTATTGTGGGAAACATCATGGCAAAGTAAATTGGGTTCTGCACCTGGAACCAGAAAAATCTATGTTTGATTCCTGCCTCAGATTTAGCTATGTGACCCTGCACAAGTCATTTTTCTCTATATAGCTCCTGATGATGTTTGTCCTTTATTCTCAAAGAAGAATGCACATCCAGGAGGTGGTACCATGACAAGCATTTGAAATAGATTTAAGTGAGGGGTGCTGTGCTAAAATACCAGCCTCACTTTCTCCTCCAGAGTCATCAGGAAAGTGCATATGACCCTGGAAGCAAGGCAATCAGGGTCAAGTGACTTGCCCAAGGACACATAGCTAGGAAGGATCAAGTATCTCAGGCTGAATTCAAATTCCCATCCTCCTGACTCCAAGGCCAGTGCTCCATCCACTGCACCACCTAGCCACCCCATTTAGTACCTTCTTTGTACCAATCACTGCTTTCTCATCTGTGAAACGAGATTAGGTTCCTTCCTCCTCTACCTCTAGAGTCCTAGAATTGGAAGCACTTTGCAAATTTTAAAGGATTGGATAAATGTTCTCTCTTAATTTATTGCTTTTTTAAAGTTCATATGAAAATTATACAATGGGGAAAAAATTAGAATTAATATTTTGTGTTGGTTTTATTTTTCATTCTGTTTTGATAAGAAATTTATGATAATATTATTCTAAAATACCTGGTAATAGGATTTCTTAAATAATTACTGGATATTTCCATTTTCCATTTTATTCTGTCTCACTAAACTTAATCACAGTGTACACATGACAAAAATGATTAGTAAAACCTTATAATGCTACAGAATCATGAGTAATAATTTCTATGGGCCAGTGCTAGAACTAAAAACAAAGATTGCCTAATTGCCAATTTGTTCATAATTTTCTCACAGAATTATAACTCCTCCAAATTCAATTTAACACAATAAACATTAAATAATTTACTCACTGTGTGAAGCATCCTGATGTATTAGACTTAATCAGATGACCTCATTTTAAATCCCATTTTTGCCACTTACTCCCCATATGATTTTTGCAAGATTTTTAACCATTATGGGACCCTCAGTTTCCTCGTTATAATATGAAAGCATTAGATTATAGTTTTACACTAAAGATTCTCCTAAAGTGAAAATCCTGTGATGCTAAGTTTTTAAAGCAATTTTAAATAAAACGATCTTAATCTAAATCATAATTACAAGTAATCATTGAGTTGTGATTAAAAATCACAACTGGTATTCTTTGAACTTCACACATAGATAGCATTTCTTCTTTCATATTTGTTTATGGCTTGGATAGTTGCCTTTGAACCTGTTTTACAGATCCAAAGCAATACACTAGTCAGAAAAAATCATAACTGTCTTTCCAGCCTCCCTAGATGCAAAAACATTTTAAAATAAATATCATTAGAAAAGATTAAGCCTAGTGCATGGGATAGCTTTTATTTCTCTGGAATAGCCACCAAACATGCAAAAATGCTTATATTCATTTTGAGAGCAATTCAATGTAGTGACAAAGTGGATAGAAGCACTGGATCACCCCTCTTACTCCCTCAAAAGAACTCACAAATCCCTAAACTAAAGCTAATTTCTAAGTCAAACCTATCTGTTATTCCATGTAACCTCTACATATATCATTGATTGCTAAGAGTCCTTTCCCCTAAATCATATATTTTCAATGAGTGGGTATGAATTTCCTTGCTTGAACAGGTCTTTTCCCCACAGGTCTATCTACTGTGGGTTTTCTCCTTAAGAAGTGAAACACTAGGATAAAACTCAAGGTAGAAGTGATAGTCATCTTTGAAAGAGAATGAGACTTTTCAAAAATTAGGACCTATACAATCATCAGCAAATATAAACATTCTAATATGCAAAGAACAAAGAAGAGATTGATTCTGAGATAGATGTTTATTTTAAAACTATATATTCAGTTTAACAAAGTAGTAAAAATTATTCCTTTTAGTTTCCCCCTTTAAAATTATATTTGTTTGCTTTTATGTTTGAAAATTTTTATTGATGCTCTATTTTTTGATATCCCTTTTAGTTCCCAAGAATAGAAGGTCTCTTGAAATAGTAAAGTGTACTCAACCAAAGCAGTTCACTGACCATGTCTAAAACTAAACATCTCATTCTACACCTCTGGTCCATCGCCACTGAGATTTATTTTTCTCTCCACAGAAGGTAAAACTAAGGATGAATGAAGCAAAGTTTAAGACAGATTTGGGGTTGCTATAAGGAAGAATGGTGGGAAAGGGAGCAAGCATTTATTAAGTACCTGCTGTATATCAGGAGCTGTGCTAAATGCTTTACAAATATTGTAACATTTAATTCTCACAACCCATCTGAGCAACAGATATTATTATTATCCTCTATTTTACAGCCAAAGAAATTGAGGCTGAGGTTAAGCAACTTAGATGCCTGGAGTTACACAGCTACTAAATGTGTAAGATTGAACTAAGGTCTTCCTAACTATAGGTTCAGCACTCTATTCATTCTATCTACATGTTTTATCATTCCAGCTTTCAGGAATTGGAGCTAGCTAAAAGTAGACCTGCAGCCTTAGGAAGGAGGATTCCCCCTCTGGAGAGGTAGAATATTTTGACTGTTCCCTTGGCCACCCTCCAATATCACGAGTATGCATGGTCCAACAAAATAAATGCCCACGTTCATCATGTTTCATTTTGAAATTCCTTCTTCTGACAGGAAGTGGATGGCATGATTCAACTTCAAGCCTCTGGATTTAGGATTATCATTCCATTAATCTGAGTCCAGAAGGCCTTCAAAGTTGTTTTTCTCTAGAATGTTATAGTGAAAAGAGTTTCTCCAGTTCTTCTCACTTCATTTAACACAGATTACAAAGATTTTTCCCTCAACTAACATTTTTCTGGCTCAATGACCTATTGCCAGGTAAATTGTAAAGGACTTGCTTGGACCACATGACTCTCAGGTCCCTTCTAATTTTAAAATTCTGTGATTATGCGACTTTAGAAATTTCTCAAACTTTGTATGTTATTACTGCATTTGTCCTAAACTGGTTATTTAGGTATTTTCCTCAGAATACTTAGTTGGCATGCACACTTCTAATTTCCTTACATAACTCTTCCAGTGGTTTCCAAGTCTTTCGTAATAATTATGTTTGCCCTCATGAGAGATAACTATTCCAAAAAAGATCAGCTGCATTTGTCTCAGTTTCAGCCTTACTTCAAACACTCTAAGTCCTAGAAGTTTCTTTGTGCAATTTTGTTATTTGTTTTGTGAAGTTTTTGTTTTTAACACTCTCTGAGTTGCCTCCAAAATGATTTAATATCTACAAAATATGACTGTTAATAATATATTGATTTCTTAGTGTTGAACTAGTTCATCTTCCTCACAAGTCCTATAATCAGAATAACATCATGGACAATGTCTTATCTGTTATGCTATTCCTGTAGCCTATAATATAGTGTGACAGAACAAGGAATTACTCAACAACTGTTAGTAAATGATTGTGATTTAATTAGACATTCTTCTTCATGGACACGGAACTGTGATTTTTGGATATTTATACTAAAATAAATTATGTTAATTTTATCATACCCTCATTAGTTTAAAAGATTTTTTTATTGATATTGATTTTATTTTTAATTGATATTGTTTTTAAAAAATCAACAGTTCCAAATATATATTCAGCAATCCTCCCACAGAAAGAGTGTGGAAGGATAAAAAAACATTTCAGAATACAGCACATTAATGGAGTCTGAGGTTATGTGTAATTCTTCACACCTATACTCCCCCAACACTATAAAGAAGGAAGAGAGGTGTATTTCCTCTCTTTTTTGGTCATGGACAAATTTATAATATAATTATAATTATGAAGATTTTATTTTTAGGTTTTTCCTTCTTTATGTTGTTCTAGTCATTGTATATATCATTTTCCTTGTTTTTCCTATTTTACTTTGGTTCATTTAAAGCTTCCCATATTAATTTGCTCTTTCTTATCCTTCAATTATATTCCATTATAATTATGTTCATGTGCATATGTGTGTATAGGGCATATGGGCATATATCTATTGTCTTTGCTACTAGGGAAGCTGAAACTAATGAATTGCTTAAGTTCAGGACTTCTGAGCTTCACTAAAACTAAAGTTTAGAGGATGTCTGCTCAGATTTGGCACCTTTAATTGGACACCCCAGGAGTTATGAACCATTAGTTGGCATAAGGACAAGTAAACTGACCTAAGTCAGAAAAATATAGCACTTTAAAGCTTTCAAGTCCACTAAAATTAGCCTTGGGTTTTTAGGTGGTCATTGTACCTAGGTGAGAAAAGAGATCCAGTCTAAATTTTAAAAAGAATATACGATCCTTGAGGGCAGAGACTTATTTTTTTGTTTTTTCTTTGCATCTCCAGGGTTTAGTATAGTGTCTAAAATGTAGTTAGCAGAAACTATTTTAAGTGCTGGGGATATAAAGAAATGCAGAGTCCTTGCTCTTCAAAAGTTTATAGCATTATTTGGGGAGGCAACATACAAGCAACTATGTAGATATTTACAGGATAAACTGGAAATAACAGGGAAAAACCACTAGAGTTAAGGGAAAGTTTTCCTGAAGAAAGTAGGATTTTAGCAGGAACTTGAAGGAAAACAAGGAAGTAGCAATGAGGAGGGAGAGCATTCTAGGCAAGGGGTTGGTCAGTGAAATGTCTGGATTCAGGAAATAGTGTGTTGTTTGAAGAACAGCAAGGAGAACAATGTCAATGAATAGAAAAATAAATGAGAAATTAAGGAAAGCATTAGGTATAGGAAGATGGAAAAAGTAGGGAAGGCAGGTCACGAAGGGCTTTGCACACCAGAAGATTTTATATTTGATGTTTGAGGTAACAGGGAGCCAATGGAACTAATTGAGTAAGGTTTTGAATGGATCAGAGCTTTGCCTTAGGAAGATTACTCTGATAGATAGATGACAGTGGGAAGAGACTGAGGCAGGGAGACCAAGTAGCATAATACAGTCTTGGAGTAAGGTGATGAAGGCTCATATCTGAGTGGCATTAGTTTTAGAGGGAAGAAGGAAGCATATGTAGTGATATTACAAAAATACAATCAATAGTCCTTGGCAAGACAAGGGATAGGGTAGAAAGGTGAGGAAAGAGTGAGAAGTTAAGGCTAATACTTTGGATGTAAGCCTGGAAGGACTGAGAGGACTTGACACTAATAGGGAAGTTTAGAAGAAGACAGGGTTCTGGGAAAAGATAGAGTTCAATTTTAGACAAATTGAGTTTAAGATACTGTACAATTTATTCAAGATAAACAATAGGCAGTTGGAAACATGAGTCTGGAGGTCAACAGAGAGGTAGGTCTGGGCAAGCAGATTAGAAAGATATCTATATTAAGCTGAGAATTAAATCCATGGCAGATAATGATATCACCAAGGGAAATTGTACAAAGGGAGAAGAGAAGAGGCCCACAGTTGGTAGGAATGACTTTGCTGAAGAGGTAAGAAAGGGAGGAGAACCAGAACAAAGTAGTGTCACAAAGTGTCACCTAAAAAGAAGATTGAGGCATCAAGGAGAAAAGGGTGATCAACGATGTCAAAGCCCGCTAAGAGATCAAGTAGAAAGTAAGAAAAGGGGCGGCTAGGTGGCGCAGTGGATAGAGCACCGACTCTGGAGTCAGGAGTACCTGAGTTCAAATCTGGCTTCAGACACTTAATAATTACCTAGCCGTGTGGCCTTGGGCAAGCCACTTAACCCCATTGCCTTGCAAAAACTTAAAAAAAAAAAAAAGAAAGTAAGAAAAGAAAAGAAAGACAAAAGAGAGAAGGAAGGAAAGAAACTTGATTAAGTGCCTATGAAGCACAATATTATTTTATTTGATCCTAGCTAGGTGCTTTTTTCCACCCCCATTTTACAAATCACAAATCACAAAAAAGTGATGTGATCAGAATCACATAGCAAATAAATGTCTGGTTGTTATCCTTCTGGGGAACTAAGGCTATTAGTTTCCCAGAACTACCCTATGCATAGTTGCATGTATAACCATGGAAAAGTCATGTGGTTCCTGCGTGCCTTAACTAACTTAAATTTTTTGAATTAAAAACATTTTTTTAACATTTTTATTTTGAGTTCCAAATTTTCTCCCTCCCTATAGGTCTCTTCCACCCATTGAGAAGGTAGCAGATATGTTCATTGTACCAGTGAAGTAATGCAAAATATATTTCCATATTAATGATGTTGCAAAAAAAAAGCAAGAAAAATAAAGTGAAAAAAATATACTTCAATCTGTACTCACAGCTCATCAGTTCTTGTTTTGGATATAGATAGGATTTTATATCATGAGTCCTTTGAATTGTCTTGGAGCATTCTATTAATGAGAGTAGCTAAGTCTATCATGGTTAGCTAACTAAAGTTAATAGTCAATAATTAATAATAATCAGTTAATAATCAAGAAGGCTTTAAATGAGTACAATGTTCTCCTGGTTTTACTAACTTATCTTTGCATAAGATCTTAAAATTCTTTCCAGGTTTGTCTGAAGCGACCTCTCTTGTCATTTTTTTAATAGCACAATTGCATTCCATTAATATACCACAACTTGTTCAGGTCATTCCTGTAGTTTCCAGTTCTTTGCCACCACAAAGAGAGCTGTTATAGAAATTTTTGAACATGAGTTTTTCCTTTTTTTTCCTGCTCTATTTGGAAATAGACCTAGTAGTGATATTGCTGGGGAGGCAGTTTAATAATTTTGGGGTATAATTTCAGGTTGCTCTCTGAAATGGTTGGGTCCGTTCACAATTCTCTCAGCAATGAATTAGTGTCCAAAATTTTTTTCCCCCCTCAACATTTGTCATTTCTTGCATTCAATGAAACAATTTGACAGATGAATAATGAAATCTCAAACTTGTTTTAATTTGAATTTCTCTAATCAGTAATCATTTAAAGCATTTTTTCATATAACTATAAATTGTTTTGATTTCCTCATTGAAAAACTACCTATTCATATCCTTAGACAATTTATCAATTGGGTAATGACTTGTTTTCTTATAGATTTGACAAAGTCTTTTATATATTTGAAATATGAGTTCTTTTTCTGAGAAATTGTCTATAAAATTCCCTGCCTCAATTTTCTGCTTTTTTTCTGATCTTTGCTACTTTTATTTTCTTTAAAACTTTTAATTTAATGTAATTGAAATTAGACATTTTATACCTAACTTTGCTCTCTATCTCTCTTATTCATAAATTATTCACCTGTCTGACAAGTAATATATTCCATGTTCTTTTATTTCTGTGTAATATCTCTCTTTAGATCTAGGTCATGTATCCATTCTGACTTGATCTTGATAAATGGTGTAAAATATTGTCTATGCCCAGTTTTTTGCCATACTGCTTTCCAGTTTTTCCCAACAATTTTTTTAACCAAATAAATAATTCTTACCCTAACATCCTTTCTTTACAGTTGTCAATCATAGGGTTTATTCTAGTTATTTGATGTTGTAAATTGTATGTTTTTTTCTTTTCTATTGATCTATCTTTTTATTTCTTAGCCAATACCAGATAATTTTGATAATTTCTATCTTATAATAAAGTTAACATCTTATACTGCTAACCTGCTTCCTTTTATATTTTTTAGTTCCTTTGATATTCTTGACTTTTTTCCCAAATTAATTTTGTTGTCATTTTTCTAATTCAGTAAAATACTTTTTATGGCAATCTAATTGTAATGGCATTTATTATGTAAATTAGTTTAAGTTAAATTGTCTTTATTATATATTGATTGCCTATCCATGAACAATTTATATTTTTTTTCCTTTTGTTCTTCCATAAGAACTTTGCTATTATTTTTTCTAACTCTATAATATAATTCTTTGGGAGTTTGGCATGGTATTGAATGAGTAAATTAATTACATAGAAATGTCATTTTTATTATATTGGTTCGGCAGGTCCATGAGCAATTAATATTTCTCCAATTGCTTACCTCTGTCTTTAATTAGGTTAACAGTGTTTTGTAATTATGTTTAACATACAGTCTATCCTAAACTTTTATAGGAGCAACATTCTTAGAAAACGATACAAAAGTAAAAAACATGAATGTTGATACATTAAACCTGAGGGAAATAAGATATTAGGCTCCTGTGATCACCAAACACTGTAATCTTTCATGAGAGATTGTATATACACTTTTTTGTATATAATTATAACAGAACATTTTTATGTATTAATGTATACTTTTCTTATATAATAACTGTGAAATAATTCAGAAAATGCAGTACATAAAATAACATGGTGGCATGAAAACATTTTTCTTGATAGTAATTATCTAGAATTCTGTGACATTTTGTGCTATCATCTCAATTAAAAAAAACATTGATTTCAGACACTATCCACTCTTCATAATGGTATAGCAAATAGAATTCTTAAAACATAAAGATTTTTTTTAACCTGGATCTTAACTTCCAATGGGTCAGAGGGCAGTATGAGAGTGTTGTACTATATACTATATTATTCTAAACCTTTCTACATTTTCGACCCCCTGAAAACCAGAAGAGATTTTGCTGGGACTTTAGTTGCTGCTGTGAGAAAATGGCAAGACTGATGAGGTTTTCACACTACCTTGGAGACCAAAGGACTTGCACTATTATTTGAGGGCCCAATTGCAACACAAAACTTCAATTTTATGGTCAAACAATGAAAATAGACAAGAAATGCATGATGAACTCTTTACAAAGGTGAACAAGACCAGTGGGATTCCACCAACTTGCACACATTGCGTCTCTCATTTGTTTCTGTATTACATGTGACTGAATGTGCAAGATTGCCAACCCAAAAATGAAAATGAGATTATTAATAAAACCACAAGAATATCTGTAATTGTGAAAGTTAAATGCATGAATGTTGAGGATTGATTATAGTTTCTAGTTGTGTCTTGGCAGGTCGACTCCCAAATATTTTATACCATTTGTAGTTTTTTAAAATGAAACTTCTCTTTCTACTTCTTCCTAGGTTTTGTTGGTAATTTATAGAAATGCTGATGATTTGTATTGGTTCATTTTACATTGTGTACATTTGCTAAAATGATTAATTATTTCTATTAGCTTGTAGCTGATTCTCAAGGGTTCTCTAGTTATAATATTGTATTGTCTTCAAAGAAAGACAATTTGGTTTCCTCATTGCTGATTCTTTTCATTTCTTTTTCTTGTCTTATTGCTATACCTAGCCTTTATAATACAATATGAATGATAGTGGTGATAATGGACATCCTTGATTCACCCCTAATTTTACTGGGAAGATTTCTAGTTTATCTACAGTATAGATAATGCTTGCTTTTTAGTTTCTGCCTTATTTAACTCATTTTGCATTTGGTGTTTGCCCTTCATTCTCAAAAAGGAACATGACATCAAAGAGGCGATGCAGTGATATGCAGGTGAATTGGTCTTAAGTGAGGGAGGACTGTCACCAGCTTCATTTTCTTTTTCAGAATCATCTGGGTCCAATAGTCAGATATGGATCAAAAAGACTGGAGATAGTCCTAGACGAAGTGAGAGATTTTTAAACAGTTTTTTGACAATTCAGTGACTGACAGGTAAAAAATGAAGGAAAGAATAGCCTCTTTGCATAGTCAAAAAAAAAATCAATCTGAGAGTTTAAGACCAGAGTGAGTGATTATAATCCCTTTTATTCCCCATTAAAGACTCAAGAGACGCTTGTTTCTTCTTCTCTAATAACTTGCTAATACTACATGATCATATAGTTGTACTAGATTGCTCATATAAATTTATTTTTCTAGGTTTTTTTGATCTCATGTATTTTAAAGTTCCTACTTGCTTTGGTTTTTTCATCAGAAATGTTTGAAAACCCTTATAATTTCTATTTCTTTCCATTCCCACCCCATAGTTACCCTTTCTCAACATTTCAGGGTAAGTTATTTTGGGTTGTATGCTTCTCTTCTGCCTTTTTTTCTCTTTTCTTTTTTTTCCAAGGCAAATGGGGTTAAGTGACTTGCCCAAGGTCACATAGCTAGGTTAGGGTTAGGGTTAGGGTCTGAGGTCAAATTTGAACTCAGGTCTTCCTGAATCCAGGATTGGTGCTCTATCCACTGTGCCACCTAGACGCCCCCTCTCTTTTGCCTTTTGGAATACCACATTCTAACATCTCCTATCTTTTGTTTTAGGAAAAGTTTCCAGGTTTTATATGATTCTGGTTATGTTTCCTTCATATTTGCTGTTTCTTTCTTGATGCTACAGTAATTTATCTTTGACATAGGAGTTCTGGATTTTGGTTATGACATTACTAGGATATTTTTGAGAAATCCATGAAGTCTTTCAATCTTTATTTTGTCCCATGATTCCAATAGTTCTGGAAAGTATTAATGATTAATTAATTAATTAATTCTTGAAATAGAGTGTCCAAACATTTTTGTTTATATTTTTTTCTTTATTATAACTTGTAGGGAATCCAGACTCTTAAATCATTTCTACTTGAGCTGTTTTTCAGATCAGATATTTTTGATATGACATATACATTTTCTCCTATTTTTTTCAATCTTTTGATTTTTCTTGCTATTGCATGCTATTGCATTGATTTTCTGTTTATTTTAGTTAAAGTATTTAGGGAGTCCATTTCTTGGATAAAGTCTAGCACTTTCTCTTCTAAGTTACTGATTCATTTTCTCATTCTTTTCTTAAGGGCATTTATTTCATTTTTGGCCTCATTTCATTTCTCCTACTATATTCATGTAGGTTTTGTGGGGAAAAATATTTTTCTTTGAATTTCTACCTTATTTTTATTTATTTTATACTGGTTGTTTTCCTTGACTTACTCATCTTTCCAGGTTTAGTTTCTGAATTGACTGTGGCTTTGTGCCACACTTTTCAGTGGTGTACTGAGATCTGCTTTGCCTCATGTTGTGTCCCCTGTATTCTTACATGTACCCGCCCACCTTCTGGGATTAGACCTTCCAATCCTGGATCTTTGAGGTTATCCTCCCCCCCAGAGTGCCAAGATTGTTTCTTTCTACAAATTCTGGTGGTTATTTCTCTTAAGGTTTCTATAGTCTTCATCCAAGAGCTTTCTGATTTACTTGGGACTTTGGGGGGGGGGTACTTCTGATTTTTATTACCTGAAAATCAAGATCCAAGTCTGCTGATGGAGCAAGGATCTTCTTCAGTTTGTTTGCCTATAGAAAGTCGGGCTTTGCTGGTAGTCCTTTTGCTTCTGGGTGACTGTGTAATTCTGGGATGGAAAAAGTCACATTTTGCATTTTTCATTGGAGTTCTTAATCATCATTCTATCTGGTAAAAAATTTAGATTTTTGTTGCTGCAGGTCTGTGGGAACTGGATAGTCTGCCTGTAATTAGGCAACCACAGAGCCATCTTGGTCTAAAGTCCCAATACTGAACTATTTAAAAATAACAAAAAAGAGCTTGGAGACTAGTGGAATCACCCCAAGTTCTTTTAGGTTTGGAAAAAATTTCTTTTACACAAGAGGATACAAACAACTATATTCATAACAGATCATGTAAGTCATTACTTGTAATGAACAATATTAATTTATTATGTAAACTTTTTCTTCAACAATAGTAGAAATAACAAAAAATTATTTTACTTAAAACTTCAAATAGATACAAATTCAGATTACACAGTTCATTATTTTTCAGAAACATTTGTTTGTTTGGAGATGTCAAAAATAAAATCCTAAAGGAACAGAAGTTTCCTGATCCTCATCTTCAGCCACATATAAACCAGCTTAATTATAATAAAGTCTTTGATTTTAAAATTTTTATGACTCTTAAGGAACTCTCCAGTTGCATTTTCAAAATGACTATATAGGGTAGACTTTTGATCTTAGACTTTAAAAAAAATCACTTGTAACTACCCTTCAGGGGTTAAACAGAGCTCTAAACTGGGGCAATTAAAGGAACTATGAATGAGTTACAAAGACAGTTTAGGCCTAGTCAGTTAAGATAATTGACTTCACTAAATAAAACCATTTCCCCCCAATGTTAAAAATAAAATTTGAAACTTTTACTGGAAAAGTTCTATAGTATTTTTTATATCAAAAACTGTAAAAAAAAGTTAAAAACTTATGCAAAGGAGGGAAAGGGCAGCTTAATGACTCTATTTAATAGAGTGTTTGTCTGGAATAAGGAAAACCTGAGTTCAAATCTAGCCTCAAACACTAGCTGCATGATTCTGGGCAAGTTACTTAACCCTTTTTGTCCCAGTTTCCCATTTGTAAAATGAGCTGGAGAGAGAAATGGCAAGTCACTCTAGTTTCTTTGCCAAGAAAAACCCAAATAGGAACACAGAGTGTTGAACATGACTAATTGACTAAACAACAAAAAAGGAAGGCATATCTTTATTCTTTTCTCCAGCAATCTTTTATTTTTTTTTAAACTAAAGGCAGACATCTCTATAAAGAGTAGTTAAGAATAGTTTTTTTTTTTTTCCAAGACAGCTTACATAATTGTTCCCTAACTTTCTGAGACATGGAAAAAGCTCACATTTTAGCCAGATGGAATGTCAAAATTTGTGATTCCTGCCAATAAACAAAGCCTAAGCACTTTTTCTGCATCAGAATTCTCAGGATAGGCACTGATTTCTCCAGTTCTTTTCTAGAGAGTCTGACTGAACAGAATTTCTCTTCTCATAAAAGAATTCATATCCCTTACAACTGCTGCTGTAGCACCCGACTTTAACTGCTTATTGTACCAGTGACCTATCACTTGGCAGAAGAGAAAATGGATATCAGAAAGACTTTCTCAGACAGTTGCAAAATAACCTCCTATATCCCTAGACATCAGTTATTTAACACAGACACAAAATTTATCCTTGTTCAAAACAGTTCCTTTGAAGTGGTGTTCATCACTAAATAGCTGCATAAATCCCATGCAATTTTATAGAGTGTGCATGATTTTCTTTAAGTAAACAATAAGAAATTGTAATTTATGAAAAAGATGAGTCAATAGGGAGACAAGAAATTAACACTCATTGGACTTAAGAGTTCAGCCCTTCATTTTAGTCTTAGGGTTATTTAATTTTTTGTGTTTGATCCTGAGAATGTCACTTAATTTTATACACACACATGTATATATATATATATATATATATGCATATATATGTATATATAAATATATTTTATGCACATTTTCACAACAAATATTAGAAATAAAAGGGAACAAAGAGAAGCAATACTTTCACATTATAAAGGCAAAATTTTTCTCTAATTCATAATGATGGAGAAAAAAAATCTCTCTTTTCCCATTGTATATTCTGACCATTTTCCAATATATATTAATAAGAAAAAAAGAACAAATATTGAGAACAAACATATATAAATTAGGGGATAATGACAAGTTAAAATAGGTACTATAAATAATTTTTAACTTGTCAGTTTACAAATAAATATGAATTTTAATTTCAATTTGCCATATATATGATGTACTAATATGAAGTACTAAGAACTACAATGCCAATAATTACTATATTCATAAATATTTCATTTTGAGCTTTCCAAAAAAGTTACCACATAAGTTAGGAAATATTTATAAAATATCAGGGCAAGCCAGCCAAAATAGACTATGGAAAATTATAAGCATATACAGTGAGTGGTTTTTTTTAACAAACATGAAGAGTGGTAATATGAAAGTACCATATAATCAAAATATTAAACTATATTAGAAAGCAGTAATTATCAAAAAAAAGTCTGGTATTAGTTAAGAAACAGAGGGGTAGGGGGCAGCTAGGTGGCACAGTGTATAGATGGAGCACCAGCCCTGGAGTCAGGAGGACCTGAGTTCAAATCTGACCTCAGACATTTAATAATAATTACCTAGTTAAGTGACCTTGAGCAAGTCACTTAACCTCATTTCCTTGCAACCCCCCCCAGGGGGTAGATCAGTGGAATAGATTAGGTACACAATACATAGTAATAAATCAGCATAGTAATCTAGTGTTTGATGAACTCAAAGATTCATGCTTTTGGAGCAAGAACTCACCATTTGACAAAAATTGCTGGGAATATATATATATATGCACATATATGTACACATATATGAATGATATGGAATATATATATATATATATATATATACATATAAATTATGTAGAGGTGAGGTACTGCCTTATAGAAAACATAGAGGGGAGTAAGTTGTGAGAAAGTTATAGGCAGGTTATAAAGTGCTTTGAAAGTTCATGGGTATTTTATATTTTATCCCAGAGGCAATAGGGAACCACTTAGGTTTATTGAAAAGGAGAACAACCTTGCACTTTCAGAAGATCTCTTTGCTAGCTGAGTGGAGGATGGACTGAAGAGGAGAGAAATTTGAGGCAGAAAGGTCAACCAGGAAGAATGTAAGGCTTAAAGTGATAAGGACCCTGTAATAGGATGGAGGCAGTGACAGAGGAGAGGATACATGTGACACAATATCTTATTTATTCTGAATGCATCAGAAGATTATAAAATAGTGAAAGAGGAGCATAAGCTACATATCAATTACACTTTTATATGAATCAAAGGAAGATTGAATACACACACATACACATACAAACATACTCTCACAAAAGTTCTGGTTTAAAAATACATTAACCTTAATAGTGAATTAAAACTAGAGAAAGGGGTGTTAAAGAATGAAAGTAAATCGGGGGGGCGATTAGTCATAAACAAAGTAAATTGCATTTTTTGAGGAGAGGGCTGTGAAGAGAAAAATAAAAGGAAAGGACAAGAGATCAGGGACTAATAAGTATAAGGCAAAAGTAATAGTGGAACAGAAGTAATGTATCCAACATTATTCCATGGTGTTGAGAACACTCCTATGCCAATATGCTTTTCTTTTTATAGAGGGAATTGGGGGAAGGTTGCAAAGAAAGGAAAAAGTATAAAAATACAAAATATAGGGAAATGCATTAAATCAACGAATAGATAATAGAATTTATTAAGTATTTATCATATGTCAGGTGCTTTACTAATCGTTAGGGTTATAAAAAAAAATAAAAGCAAGAGAACTCCTATCCCCAGGTTGCTGAGGACAATACACAAAGACAAACTGGAAAGTGGGAGAGAAAAATCAGGAAAGGACATTGTAAAGAGAAAATAAGTAAGTTGAATTAAAGGTTGAGGCCCTGGCAAGATATGATAAAACTAACATATTCAACACTGGGAGTACAGGGGTAGAATCCATGGTTCTAACATGGAAGAAGTATGGTGAGAAGATGGCTGGGAAGTATTATGGTGACCCATGTTTCTGTAAGATAAAGCAAAAACTGACCTATCAGAGGTAGGGAACTCAGTGAAAGAATTCATGTTTTAGTGGAAAAGAGGTGGATATGATAGACCAAATGGAGTGAATTAGGAAAATGAATTAGGATGAACGTATCCTATGCTTTCATAGAAGTCATTAGCAAAATGCATAGAAAGTAGAATTCTACACTGTGTTGTTTACAAAAAAAAACCCACACTGGAAACCCCCAAATCCATAAAGAATTAAAATAAGGGACTTCAATAAAATCTATTAAGCCAAAGGGGAACTCAAAAAATAGGAATGGCAATTGTGATCTTGTAAGACAATAGCAAAAACATATCTGATAAAAAAGGGAAACTATTATGTTTAAACATACCTTATTAATTAATATTGATAATATATATATATGCACAAATAGTGTAGCATCTAAATACTTTTTTTTTAGGATTTTGGCTTGCCAAAGGTCACACAGCTAGGTAATTATAAAGTGTCTGAGCCTGGTTTTGAACCCAGGTACTCCTGACTCCAGGGCCGGTGCTTTATCCACTGTACCACCTAGCCGCCCCCATCATCTAAATACTTAAAGGAAGACAAATAAATTATAGGAAGAAACTATAGTGGTTGGATGACCTCAGCATACCATGCTTAGACATAGAAATTATAGAAGAGGGGGCAGCTAGGTGGTGCAGTGGATAAAGCACCAGCCCTGGAGTCATGAGTACCTGAGTTCAAATGCAGCCTTAGACACGTAATAATAACTTAGCTGTGTGACCTTCGGCAAGTCACTTAACCCCATTGCATTGCAAAAAGAAAAAAGAAAAGAAATTACAGAAGAAAGAAGTTAAAAACCTGAATAAAATTTTTAAAAAGCCAGATATGATGATTTATGGTGACTGCAAAAGGGAAACAGAAAGGAATATATTTATTTCTGAGTAATGTATGGCACAATTAAAAATGACCATTTATAAGATAAAGAGGGGGCAGAGCCAAGAAGGTGATGTGAAGGCAGTATTTCCCAGGAGCTCCTACCTCCCCAAACCCACAAAAAACAAACAAATGAGGGTTCTAGCCAAAATTTGGAGGGGCAGAACCCACAGAAAGACTGAGTGAAACATTTTCCCAGTCCAAGATAACTTAGAAGTTCTGTAGGAAAGGTGTGTTTCACCAGCACCGGGGATTGGGAAAAAAGCTGTGGTGGCAGCACAACCCAACCCAGCACAGCCCAGCCCAGCACAGCCCAGAGATCACTGGCAACTGCTTGAAGGGGCAGTGTGGAGTAAGGAGCACAAGCTGCAGAATCTGCAGCAAGAATCTGGAGAAAGCAGGCTGCACCCCAAGAGACGGTAAGGGAAGTCTGCAGAGATTTCTCTGCTGTTTGCCTACACTCAGATATTGCAGTTTGGGCTCCCATGCTAAATAACCAAGCTGAATCCCTCCTTATAGTCCCAGGGCAGAGGGAAGTACTGGTCCATCTACATATCAAAGCACAGGCTAGAGAACATAAGAACTTGGAGGAATAAAGGTCCCAGTGGAGTGTCCTCCCCCCAAAAAAACAACCTCAAAGCCTTGAAAGTACTGTAAATTAGTCTTGGGCTGAGAAGAAAAAGAAGAATCTGACCATAGAGAATTACTTTAGTCTCATGGAAGATCAAAACACATACTCAGATGATGACAAAATCGAAGCTTCTGTATCCAAAACCTCCAAGAGAAATAGAAAATGTGCTCAGACTATGGATGAGCTCAAAAAAAAGACTTTGAAAAGCAATTAAGGCAGGTGGAGGAAAAATTGGGAGTAGAAATGAGAATGATGCAGAAAAATCATGAAAACCAAATCAAAAGTTTGGTGAAAGAAATACAAAACATACTGAAGAAAATACTATATTAAAAACCAGTTTAGGCCTAATGGAAAAAGCAAAACAAAAGGCAAATGAGGAGAAAAATACCTTAAAAAGAAGAATTGGCCAGCTGGAAAAGGAGATAAAAAAAGCTCTCTGAAGAAAATAACTCCTTCAAATGCAGAATGGAACTAAAAGAAGCTGATGATTTTGCAAGAAATCAGGAAGAAATAAAACTCTTCCAAAAAAGCCAAAAATTAGAAGAAAATGTAAAATATCTCATTGGAAAAACAACCAACCTTGAAAACAGATCCAAAAGAAATAATTTAAATATTATTGGGCTATCTGAAAGCCACGATCAGGAGAAGAGCCTAGACTTCATTTTTCAAGAAATAATACAGCATAATTGCCCTGAGATCCTAGAAGCTGAGGATAAAATAGAAACTGAGAGAAATCACCAGTCACCCCCTGAAAGGGATCCCAAAGGAAAAACTTCCAGGAATATTATAGCCAAATTCCCAAACTCTCAAATCAAAGGGAAAATTCTAAAAGCTGCCAGAAACAAACAATTCAACCACTGAGGCTCCATAGTCAGGATCACATAGGATTTGACAGCATCTACATTAAGGGCTCGTGAGGATTGGAATATGATATTCCGGAAGGCAAAAGATCTTGTTTTACAACCAAGAATCAACTATCCAGCAAAACTGAACATCATCTTTTAGGGGAAAAGTTGGACTTTCAATGAAACAGTGGACTTCCAAACTTTCCTATTGAGATGACCAGAGCTGCACAGAAAGTTTGATCTCCAAGTACAGGACTCTGGTGAACCATAGAGGGAGTGGAAGAGAGAGACTAATTATGAGGAACTTCATGATGTTGAACTGTTTGTATTACTACACGGGAAGAAGATATTGATAACTCATATGAACGTTCTCATTTATAAGAGCTGTTAGAAGGAGCATATATAGACAGGACATAGGAAGGAGCAGAATATGTGGTATGTATATGATGTGGTAAAGGGATGGAGTCAATGGGTGATGGGGAGAAAGTACTGGGAGGAAGTCAAAGAAGATGAAGAAGAAGCTGAGAGATTTCACACAAGAGTCAAGAAAAACTTTTTCAATGGAGTGGGGGGGAAGGCAAGGGGGAAAAAGTGAGCCTTCATTCTCATCAGAAATGGCTCAGGGAGGAAATGACATACACACTTAATAGGGTGAGAAAATTTATCCTACCCTAGAGAAAAATAAGTAGAAAGGGATGGGATAAGGGGGAATGGGGGGAGGGAAGTGGCGAATAGGTGATAGAAGAGAGGGAAGATCGAGGGAGAGGGTACTCAGATGCAACACACTTTTGGACAGGACCAGGACGAAAGGAGAGAGAGAGAGAGAATGGAATAAATGAGAGTGGGGAGAAATAGAGTGGAGGTACAGTTAGTTAGTAATAGCAACTCTGGGAAAAATAGTGAAACAACTTCTCTGGTGGACTTATGATAAAGAAAGCAACTCACCCCAGAGACAGAGCCATTGAAATCTGAACAAATTGAAGTACAATTTTTTTTCTTTCTCTCTCTATTCTTGAGGTTTCTCATCTTCTTGGGGGGGGGTTTAATGTTAATTCTTTTGTTTACTTTTATAACATTCAATTTACATCAATGTATGACATGGAAACAATGTAGAGACTGTCAGACAGCCTTCTGTTGTGGGGAGGGAAGGGGGGGGATTGTAGAATTCAGAGCCTTGCAAAAAATTATGGGAACATATTATTATTGTATATAATTGAAAACAAATGAAATGTTAAAATGTCAAAAAATGACCATTTATTAGGGCATAAAACACAAACAAATACAGAAAATCAGAAATATTAAGGATATCTTTTTATTGACCATAATACAATAAAAGTATATTCAACAATTATATTCAACAAATTGTCTTAGAAGAAAAGTTTAAAAATAAATATATATCAGAAATTAACTAAATCCTAGAATATTCATAGATAAAAAAAATAAAGAGAATATAGGAAGCAAAACGTTTCATGGAAACACCACAAATGACAAAAAAGAGAAAGCACCAGTGAAACAGATATGCAACTAAAATACTAGAAAACCAGCAAATTAAAACCCAATTAAATAATAAAGTATAAAATCTGAAATCTTTTGTGTTATAATCAATACAAGACTTCAAAAATGAACTGTTCTGTTTTTTTCTTTTCATTTTCTTTGCCTTTTTTTTTTTGCTATGCATGATATCCAGTGTAATAACAGTATAGTTAAGGCTTAAATTACTAGATTGGGAGACTCAGGTACAACACAGCTGGTGGTCCCCCAAAATACTGCATTTCTCTTCAGGGAAGAAAGAAACAGAGTACATTCACATAGTTCTCTCCTTGATGAATGATTCCAGACAGTCTACTCTCTCATTTACTTTGTGTTACTGTGATTCTGTTTTGCTCATAGAGTGCAGTGCATTCTTTGATGTGGGTTCACCATGCTGGGTGGTCCTATGCCAGCATCTCTTACGTCTCACCATTGATGGTTCTTCAGGGAAACTTTGAATATCCTTGTCCTGCTTCTTTTGACCACCAGGTGAGTGCTTACCTTGTGCAAGTTCTCTGTAAAATAATCTTTTTTGATAAGTATGCGATTGGCATTCTGGCTGTGCAGTCAGCCCATTAGAGCTGCAGTCTCTGCAGGAGAGTTTGAATACTTGGCAGTTCAGCTCCAGAGAAGACCTTGGTTTCCAGGACTTAACTTACCAGGTAATTGTCAGAATCTTCCTAAGAAAATTCAAGTGGAAATGGTTCAGTTTCTTGGCATGATTCTGATAGATTGTCCAGGTTTCCCAGGCAAGCAACAATGAAGTCATTACAATAGATCTGTAGACCATCAGTTTGGTATGCAGCTTAATATGTTTTTTCTCCCACACTTCCTTTTGGGTCCTCCCAAATACTGAACTAGCTCTGGCAATATAACATATCAACTTCATCATGTATATATACATTCCTGGAAAGTATATTGCTAAGGTAAGTGAAGTGAACTAATGCACAGCATTCAAAAATTTTCCATTTATTGTTACCAATGGTTCTATGTGTGGAATAGTGTGTTTTGACTGAATGGAGAACTTCTGTCTTCTTGGTTTTTATTATCAGGACAAAATTAGCACAAGCAGCAGAGAACTGATCCATAACTGTTTCACCTCAGCTTCAGAAGCTACACAAAATTTATTCAACAACTTTCTCTAGTTTAGTCATTTATAGCCTTTTCAAGTTAAATAGTTTGTTATCAGTGTGATAACTGATCTTGATGATATTTTTGTCCTCATTAAAGATGTCTGATCCTTTTGAATCTTCAGCACCTGACCCAAAGCTATGCATAGAATTAGCTCTTAATGTTCATGAAACTGAGTCAGTTTTTCTGTCTTTCATATTCCCTTCTTCACACTGCTGCTGACTGTATAATGTACCAACAAAAACATTATATGAGCACACAGTCCTGCCTTGCTTCATTGGTGACTGGGAAAGCACGAGAGCATCAGTTTTCATTCAGAACCTGTGTGATATGCTATAATGAAACTGGTGTACAATAATGATTAACTTTTATAGGCAACCAAATTTCAACATGATCATCCACATGCTTTCATGATTGAAAGTATCTAAGGTCTTGGTCAAGTTGATGAACTCTGTATGTAGACCTCTGATACATTCCATGCTCCTAGCATTTCTCCTGGAATTGATGGACAGCAAACATCATGTTAACCATTGCATGGTGCTTTCTGAAGCCACACCAGCTCTTGGTCAGATAACCATCTTCCAGGTAAAAAAGTTAAGTAGTGGAAGATTGGCGTCTTGACTTGAACATGAATTGGATTTAAGTGAGGCAGAGTTGTGCAAAGCTGTTGACCTCACTTTCTCTTCCAAAGTCATCAAAGTCTAGAGGCAAGACAAAAGCATGACATAGCAATGTTCATTCAGACTTAATTTTGAAACATTCGTTTTCTTTTTGTAAATTTTTAAGTTTATTTTAAACTTAGATAAAAAATAAGAAAAGGAAAAAATTACTATGTATACAACAGAATATATAAGAGGATTCAATATAAAATAATAAATTTTCATTTTCAAAAACTATGGTTGGTTTGTTTGTTCTTGTCCTTTGTTATTGAAGAAGACCAAAATGACATCACTATGTTTAAGACAAATTACAGTGTGTCTGACTGTGGCTGATCAGACCAATATGAGCTCAGAATGCTCTACCAAAGGTCAGGCACAAATAGTCCATGTGAGCACCTGGTATGTTTACTCTAAACTTACATATGTCACATTTCCTTGGAACTGCTTCAATTCTGCCCTTCTCATAGAGCAAAGCACCCTAACTGATAAGGGCATGCCATTTTGGATGGTCCTTGCCAGTGTCTCCCATGCTGAACAATCAGTTCTAATCTTCTTAAGAGTTCTTAACTTCTTAAGGATGTCCTGGTATCATTTCTTCTGACCCCCTTGTGAGTTCTCCATAAAATAGTCTTTTTGACAAATATACTTCTGGCATTCTAACAATATGTCCAGCCCATCATAGTTGCCCTCTCTGTAGTAATGTTGGAATGCTAGGCAGTTTAACTCAAAAACAAACCTCAGTGTCTGGTATCTTCTCCTGCCAGGTGATCTTCAGAATGTTTCTATGACAATATAAATAGAAGCTATTCAGTTTCTTGACATGGTGCTGGTCAAGGTTTCACAGGCAAATAGCAATGACGTTGGCCCACCAGCTCTAGAGACCTTCAGTTTGGTAGTCAGTCTAATAACACTTCTCTCCTACACTTTCTTTCAGAGCCTCCCAAATTCTGAGCTAGCTCTGGCAATGTGAGTGTCAATCTCATTGTCAATGTGTACCTCTCTGGAAAGAACACTGCCAAGGTAACTGAGCTTGTGCACAGCACTCAAAACTTCTCTATTTGTTATAATTGATGGTTCCACATATGGATAGTGTGGTGCTGGCTGAAGGAGCATCTATATTTTCTTGATGTTAATTGTTAAGCCAAAGTTAGCACAAACAGCAAAAAAATCCATCCATACCTTGTTGCATCTCAGTTTCAGAGGCTGCTTTGAGGGCACAATTATCTTCAAACAGAAGATCATGCAACAACACTCCCCTCACTTTAGTCTTGGCTTGTAGCCTTTTCAAGTTGAAGAATTTTCCATTAGCGCAGTAGTTGATCTTGATGCCATGTTCATCCTCAGTGAAGGTGATTGATAACATTGAAAACATCATGCTAAAAAGCATGGGAGCAAGGACTCATCCTTGTTTTATTCCATCAATGACCAGGAAATCTTGAGAGCATCATTCATTATCCAGGACAAATTATAAAGACAAGTAGACTTTGGGTGGATGGCAATGGTGGGGTAGATGGCATTTCATCAAGAGATGGTTGGAGAAAAGAATAATGAATGGTTCAGAGGATTAGAGTAGAGCTCTGGGTTGACTCAAGTAAGATTGGGGTTGGGGGATCAGAATCTAACCTGAGAACTGAGCAATGAACAATGGGAGAGGAGAAGATAGTGAAAAAGTGTTAGTTGAATTGAATGATTTTGGGGAACATGTGCTATGTAAAGAAAAGTAATATGAAAAAAGGTCTGGAAGGATTATTTGGAGCAGAATGTAGAAGGACAGGACTTCAATGCCAGGACAAAGAGTTTATGTTTTATTTGAGAGACTACAAGGAATGACTAAAGTTTTCAGAGTAAAGACATGATCAACCTAGAGTTGTTTGGTTGGTATATTATACTGACAGCAGCAGTTTGAAGAAGGGAGAATGGAGGACTGGAGATTAAAAAAAGACTGGCCCAATTCCATGAATATTAATTAAGTGCTAATTCTTGCAAAGCTTTGGGTCTAGTCCTTAAGATGCAAAAATAATGCTGAATAAAAATTGTCCAGGCTAGAGGAGATGAGGGTCTAAGCTAGGAGTCTGTTAGTAGGAGTAAAAAGAAGAAAATAGATACAGGAGATATTTCAGAGTTAGAATTATAAGACTTGGTAAATGTGTGTAGAAGATGAAGACTGAAGAGTCAAAAGGGTTTTGCACTGAAAGCTTGGGATAATGGTGATGCATTCAACAAAAATAAAGAGAGGCAGGAAGGCTCTGTAGGAAAAGTGAGGTCAGTTTTGGAAGTCTTATAACCAAATAGAAATATCCATCAGACAGATTAAATATAGGTCAAAGATTTGGGTATAAGCCACATAAGGGTAATATACAGTGGTGGGATTCAACTGATTCTCAGTGGTTTGGCAGAACTGATACCTAATTTTACACTGAGTTCTGTGACTCAATTGTTAAAATGGCACTTGTAATTAGAATTCTCTCTAAGGTGGGTCCTTGGGCAGCTGCCCAATGTGGAAATCACAAATTTACTTTCCTTACTCTTTTTAACATTCATGTGACCAACAATTTTTTTAGCACCTGATACAATATTCATACTGTCAATAGATGAAAAAAAACCTGGTGGAACTATGCTTGTAATATTTATTTATTCATTTCTTAAAACTCATTATACCTTTGATGAAATACATTTTAATTCCTTAGGAAAAATGAGCAAACAGCCAAAAAAGAACTTGTTACTAAGGTGATGGCAGCTCAAAGCACATACTCAGAAGAAGACAATAAAGTCAAAACTTTTGTAATTTTCAAAGAAAAGTATTCATTGATCTCTGGCCCAAAGAGAATTCCTGGAAGAACTCAAAAAGGAACTTAAAAATTAAATGAGAGAAGCAGAGGAAAAACTGGGGAGAAAAATGAGAGTGATTGAAGAAAATCATCAAAAAAGAATTAACAGTTTGGTATAGGAGGTAAAAAAATACTGAAGAAAATAACATCTTAAAAAATAGACCAAATGACAAAAGAGTACAATAAAATACCATGAAGAAAAGAGCTCCTTGGCCAGAAGAACTGGCCAAGTGGAAATGAGGTACCAAAAACTCACTAAATAAAATGATTCCTTAAAAATTAGACCTGGGTAAGTGGAAGCTAATGGCTCCATGAGACTTCAAGAAAGAATAAAACAAAACCAAAGGAATGAAAAATGAACAACTGACATGGAACATAGATTGAGGAGAGACAATTTAGTAATTATTGAAATACCTGAATACTTTGATTAAAATAAAAAGAACCTAGTCATTATATATCAAGACATTCTCAAGGAAAATAGCCCTGATGTCCTAGAATCAGAAGGTAAAATAATAATTGAAAAAAATCCACCAGTAAGCTCATGAAAGAGATCTGCAAATGAAAACTCCCAGAAATATTATAGTCAAATTCTAAAGTTTCCAGGTCAAGGAGAAAATATTGCAAGCAGCCAGAAAGAAACAATTCAAGTATCATAAAGCCACAGTCAAGGTAACACAAGTTTTAGAAGCTTCTGCAGTAAAGGATTGGAGCCCTTGAAATATGATGTTATGGAGGGCAAAGAAGCTAGGGTTACAACCAAGAATCACTGAGTAATCAAAATTAAGCATAAGCCTTCAGGGGAAATAATAGATATTTAATGAAATAGAGGACTTTTAAGCATTCCTGATAAAAATACCAGAGCTAAATAGAAAAACCTGACTTACAAATATAAACCTCAGGAGAAGCATAAATAAGTAAACATGAACAAGAAATCCTAAGGGATTCAATAAAGTTAAACTGTTGATCTTATGTTAGAAAATGGTACTTGGAATTACTAAGAACTTAATCATTATTAGGGCTATTAGAAGCAGTTTATATAGTCAGAAGCCATAAGTATGAGTTTATTTTGGTGGGATGATATTTTTTTAAGAAAATTAAGGAATGAGAAAGACATATGATGGGATGATATAACCAAAAATCACAAAATTAAGGGATGAGAAACAGGGATCTACTAAGAGTAGAGGAAAGGAAGAGGTAGAATGGGGCTTGCTATCTCCTAAAAGGCATGAAAGCACTTTACTGGGGGTGTGGGGTATAGGGCAGGGGGATGCTGAATCTTACTCTCAAAGAATTAGTTCAAAGAGGGAAAACCATAAAAAACTAGATTGGATATATAAATTTATTTTAGAACTTATAGAAACTCTACAGGGAATTATGAATGGTAGGGGATAAAAGGAGGTATCAATAGAATGGAAGGCAGGTTGGGTAGGTAGTGGTCAGAAGTAAAAGACTTCTGAGAAGAGACAAGATAAAGAAGAGAGAGTGAAACATAAACAGGGGTGTATTGTGATTTTAAATGAGGTTCAGATTCGTTCCTGCAAATGACACTCTCGCTGACACTCCTGAGAATGAAAGTATTTTAATTACACAACACAAGGAAAAGATTGATTACAATAACATCCAATGCAGCAACTAATACATTAAAGACAATGGGTTAGTAATACTATAATCAAAGTAGAAGAAAAAGATAAAGATAACATCACCAATTCAGGGGAGCACCAACTCTGAACAGTCTGTGGCTGGGGGAATCCCGTGTTCTTTTCATCCTTTCTGTTAAGTCCCAATTGGGAAAGAGAGGAAGAAAGAAAGAATGATAGAAAGAGAGAGAGAGAGAGAGAGAGAGAGAGAGAGAGAGAGAGAGAGAGAGAGAGAGAAAGAAAGAAAGAAAGAAAGAAAGAAAGAAAGAAAGAAAGACAAACCCCAGGCAGAATCAATTCTCCATGGGTGAGATTCCCGCCAATGCTTGGAGCCTCAGAGTATTTATCAGTGGAGAACAAAGAAGGCTAGATGCTAATTTAGTTAGGAGGGATTCCTGAGTTCCTTTGACAGAAATATGGGAAAAGCCTACAAGTCTACCAGTTTATCAATGGAGAACAAAGAAGGGTATTTGCTAATCTAGTTGGAAGGGATTCCCTTAGTTCCTTTAACAGAACTATGGGAAAAGTCTACAAGTTTACCAGTTTGAAGACTTCAAGGAAATTCCGTAGGGGGCCAGAAGATTTTACTTTGAATAAGGTCAATACTGTGAGAATAGCCAGTTCTCCCCAGTACTACCTGTGTATTCCAAGGAGTGGCTGACTCCTAGAATCTTTGGAATGCCGCCAAATCACCTATGGAGTGTCTGGAGGGGGGTGGGGGCAAGGTGAATTCGTGAGGAAGGCACATCCTCATACAGGCTCCAGAGAACTTACTTATAAGAAAACTTCATTTTCTTATTCAAGGGGGAAAATAGGGTGTAAGGAAATACACGATAATTCTAACTTTGAAAACATTTAAAGGAATTATTTTCTAATAAAGATCTCATTTCTCAAGTATATAGAGAACTGAGACAAATTTATAAGAATACAAGTCACGGGGTGGCTAGGTGGCGCAGTGGATAAAGCACTGGCCCTGGAGTTAGGAGTACCTGGGTTCAAATCCGGTCTCAGACACTTAATAATTAACTAGCTGTGTGGCCTTGGGCAAGTCACTTAACCCCATTTTCCTTGCCAAAAAAAGACAAGTCATTCCCCAATGGATAAATGGTCAGAGGACATGAACAGATAGTTTTCAGATAAAGAAATCAAAGCTTTCTATAGTCAAATGAAAAAAAAAAGCTCTAAGTCACTGTTTTTTAAAAATTTATTTATTTTGAATTTTACAATTTTCCCCTAATCTCGCTTCCCTCCCCCCACCCCCACAGAAGGCAGTCTGTTAATATTTACATTGTTTCCATGGTACACATTGATCTAAGTTGAATGTGATGAGAGACAAATTATATCCTTAAGGAAGAAAAATAAAGTAGGAGAGATAGCAAAATTACATACTAAGACAACTTTTTAAAAAATAATTAAAGGTAATAGTCATTGGTCTTTGTTCAAACTCCACAATTCTTTCTCTGGATACAGATGGAATTCTCCATCACAGATATCCCAAAATTGTCCCTGATTGTTGCACTGATGGGATGAGCAAGTACATTAAGGTTGATCATCACCCCATGTTGCTGCTAGGGTGTACAATGTTCTTCTAGTTCTGCTCATCTTGCTCAGCATCAGTTCATACAAATCCTTCCAGGCTTCCCTGAATTTCCATCCCTTCTGTTTTCTAATACAACAATAGTTTTCCATCACATTTCTGTACCACAGTTTATTAAGCTATTCCCTAATTGATGGACATTCATTCAATTTCCAATTCTTTGCCACTACAAACAGGGCAGCTATGAATATTTTGGTACAAGTGATGTTTTTACCCTTTTTCATAATCTCTTCAGGTTATAGACCCAGTAGTCGTATTGCTGATCAAAAGGTGTGCACATTTTTATTCCCCTTTGGGCATCATTCCAAATTGCTCTCCAGAAAAGGTTGGATGAGTTCACAACAATATATTAGTGTCCCAGATTTCCCACATCCCTTCCAACATTGATCATTGTCCTTTCTGGTCATATTGGCTAGTCTGAGAGGTGTGAGGTGATACTTCAGGGATCCTTGAATTTGCATTTCTCTAATAAGTAGTGATTTAGAGCAATTTTTCATATGACTATAGCTTGCTTTGATTTCTTCATATGTAAATTGCCTTTGCATATTCTTTGACTATTTGTCAATTGGGGAATGGCTTGGTTTTTTTTTAAATTTGGCTCAGTTCTCTGTATATTTTAGAAATGAGTCCTTTGTCAGAAATACTAGTTGTAAAAATTGTTTCCCGATTTACTACATTTCTTTTGATCTTGATTACAGTGGTTTTGTCTGTGCAAAAGTTTTTTAATTTAATGTAATGAAAACTATCTAGTTTGTTTTTAATGATGTTCTCCATCTCTTCCTTGGTCATAAACTGCTTCCCTTTCCATAGATCTGAGAGGTAAACTATTCCTTGATCTCCTAGTTTGCTCATAATATTTTTTATGTCTAAATCCTATATCCATTTTGATCTTATCTTGGTATAGGGTGTGAGGTATTGGTCTAATCCAAGTTTCTTCCATACTAACTTCCAATTTTCCCAACAATTTTTATTGAAGGGAGAGTTTTTATCCCAGAGAGAGTTTTTTTTTATTCAAATAGCTAGACTCCCTGGTTTATCAAACAGCAGATTACTATCATCATTTCCTGCTATTGCACCTAGTCTATTCCACTGATTCACCACTCTATTTCTTAGCTAATACCAGACAGTTTTGATGACTGATGATTTATAATTTTAGATCTGGTAGTGCTAAGCCATCTTCTTTTGTACTTTTTTCATTAAATCCATGGAAATTCTCAACTTTTTATTTCTCCATATGAATTTACTTACAATTATTTTCTAAATCATTAATTTTTTGGAATTTTGATTAGTAGGGCACTAAATAGTTTAATTTTGGTAGAATTGTCATTTTCATTATATTTGCTTGGCCTATCCATGAGCAGTTGATGTTTGCCCAGTTATTTAAATCTGGTTTTATTTGTGTGAAAAGTGTTTTGTAATTGTTTTCAAAAAAGTTTCTGAGTCTGCCTTGGCAGGTAGACTTCCAGGTATTTTATTGTCTGAGGTTACTTTGAATGGGATTTCTCTTTCTGGCTCTTTCTGCTGCATCTTGATAGTCATATATAGAAATGTCGAGGATTTATGAGGGTTTATTTTATATCCTGTGACTCTGCTAAAGTTGTTAATTATTTCTAGTAGTTTTTTAAATGATTTTTTGGGATTCTCTAGGTGTACCATCATGTCATCTGCAAAGAGTGAGAATTTTGTCTCTTCCTTCCCAATTCTAATTCCTTCAATTTCTTTTTCTTCTCTTACTGCTGAAGCTAACATTTCTAATACAATATTGAATAGTAGTGGTGATAATGGGCATCCTTGTTTCACCTCTGATCTTACTGGGAATGCCTCTAGCCTATCTCCATTGCACATATCCCCATTGCTTGCTGATGGTTTCAGATAGATACTGCTTATTGTTCTAAGGGACAATCCATTTATCCCTATGCTTTCTAGTGTTTTTAGTAGGAATGGGTGCTGCATTTTGTCAAAAGTTTTTTTGGCATCTATTGACATAATCCTATGATTTCTGATAGGTTTCTTATTGATATAATTAATTATGCTTACAGTTTTCCTAATATTGAACCAACCCTACATTCCTGAGATTAATCCTACTTGTAATATAATGTAATATCCTAGTGATAACTTGCTATAATCATTTTGCTAAGATTTTATTTAAGATTTTTGCACCTATAGTCATCAGGGAGATAGGGCTATAATTTTCTTTCTCTGTTTTAACTCTTCTGGTTTAGGTATCAGCACTGTATTGGTCTCATAGAAAGAGTTAGGTACAGTTCCATCTTCACCCATTTTTCCAAAGAGTTTATATAGAATTGGAACCAATTGTTCCTTATATGTTTAATAGAATTCATTTGTGAATCCATCTAGCCCTAAAGATTTTTTCTTAGTGAGTTCAATAATAGCTTGTTGAATTTCTTTTTCTGAGATGGTTATTTAGGTATTTAATTTCCTCTTCATTTCACCTCGGTAACTTATATTTTTGTAAATATTTGTCCATTTCACTTAGATGATCAATTTATTGGTATGGAGCTGGGCAAAATAATTCTGAATTATTACTTAATTTCCTCCTCATGGTGGTGAGTTCACCTTTTTCATTTATCTAAGTCACTATTAGCTAGAGAAATACATAATAAAACAACTCTGAGCTACCACCTCACACCTAATTGACTAATATGACAGAGGAAAAATGATAAATGTTGGAGGGATATGGGAAAAATTTAAGACTAGAGCATTGTTTGTGGGTTTGTAAACTGATTCAACCCTTCTGGAGAGTAATTTGAAACTATATCCGAAGGTCTATAAAATCAGGCATACCATTTGACCCAGCAATACTAGTAATTAGCTCTGTATCACAAAGATATAAGGAAAAGGACCTATATGTACAAAAATATTTATAGCAGCTCTTTTAGTGATGGCAAAGAATTGGATATTGAGAGCATGCCCACAAATTGGAGTATGATTGAACAAATTGTGATATATAATTGTGATGGAATGCTATTGTGGTTTAAGAAATGATGCTTTCAGAAAAACCTGGAAAGATTTTCATGAATTAATGTTAAATGAGTAGAATCAGGAAAACATCGTATGCAATATTTGCAGTATTGTATAATGCTCCGATGTGAATGACAACTGTTCTAAGCAATACAATGTTGCAAGAAATTTCTGAAGGACTTGTAATGAAAAAATATCATTCATCAGAAAGCTGGGAAAAACATTTTATAGCAAGTATCACTGATAAAAGTTTAATTTCTCAAATACATAGAGAAGTGAGTCAAATATATAAGAATATATCATTTCCCAACGGATAAATGATCAAGACAAAGAAATCAATATGACTATAATCATATGAAAAAATGCTCTAAATTACTATTGATTAGAGAAATGTAAATTAAAACAATTAAGAAACCACTTCACACCTATCAGATTGGTTATAATGATATATATAATGAGAAATAATGGAGGGAATGCAGCAAAAATAAGATTTTGATGCATTGTTGATGGAGTGGTAAACTGATACAACCATTTTGAAGAATAATTTGGAACTATGCTCAAAGAGCTATAAAACTGTTCTTACCCTTTGAGCCAACAATACCATTACTGGGTCTGAATCCCAAAGATGTCAAAAAAAGAGAAAAGAGTTTATTTGGACAAAATATTTATAGCAGTTCTCTTTTTTTGTGATGGCAAAGAAATGGAAATTGAAGGAATGGCAATTCAGGAATGGCTGAACAAGTTGTGATGGATTGTGACAGAATACTATTTATTGTACTAAAAGAAAAAATATGCAAGATGACTTCAGGAAAAATCTGGAAAGATCCAAAGTAAAATGAAGAGAACTAGAATATTATACACAGTAATAGCAATACTGAATGATATCAGCTGTGAATGACTCAAGTATTCACAGCAATACAATGATCCAATACAATTCTAAAGGACTCATGATGAAAAATTCTATCTGCCTCCAGAAAAAGAACTCTGGAGATTGTGAATGAAGATCAAAGCATACTATTTTTTTACTTTCTCTATTTTTTAAGTATTCTTGTTTATGTTTTCTTTTACATCATGACAATTATGGAAATATGCTTTGCATCACTACACAAATTGCTTACAAGGGATTTGGGAAGAAAGGGAGAGAATTTGAAACGCAAAACATTTGTTTTGTTTTTGTTTTTAAGGTTTTTGCAAGGCAATGGGGTTAAAGTGGCTTGCCCAAGGCCACAGGGCTAGGTAATTATTAACTGTCTGAGACCGGATTTGAACCCAGGTACTCCTGACTCCAAGGCCGGTGCCGGTGCTTTATCCACTACTCCACCTAGCCGCCCCTGAAACACAAAAATTTAAAAAATGTTAAAAAATTGTTTTTTACATGTAATTGGGAAAAAATAAAATATTATTTAAAAATAAAATAAAAAAAACTACTCTCCATCTCCAGAAAAGAGCCTGAATGCAAATCAAAGCAAGTTTTTTCTTTTTTTTATCTGTGATTTCTTTCACAACACGAATATAGTTTTGCATGACTGCACACGTATAACCCACATCAAATAGCCTACCTTCTCTATGGGGGGAGGAGATGGAGGGAGTGAGGGAGAGAATTTGGAACTCAACATTTAAAATTTGAGCTTTAAAAATGGTTTTTATATGTAGTTAGAAAAATAAAATATTATTAAAAAGAAGAAACTCCAATAGAGCTTAAGCTGAGAAGTCCTCATCCATAATAATAAAAAACCAAAATGATTATTTATCTTTATGTCCCCTCTATACTTAAATCCATGTCTGAGTTCCTAGTAGTAGTTTGTAAATGTTGAAATGAATACAATTTCAATACAAATCAAAATATTTTTAAACATTCTCAACTACCATAAAATACTAAATCATTGGCTATTTTTCCATTTTGAGAAATTGTAGAAATTTTCTGTAATTATTCAGAAGTTTTAAAATATCCATATATTTGAAGGTTTTTATATAAAATACTTAGGGGAGGGGACCGATCATTCTAGAGAAAAGCAAGTTAATATCATTTATGAAATTATAATAGAGATGCTAGTATAGGTTATCAGTCATTAAAAATACAGATATGCAAGGAAAGAAGGCCTACTGCATCTGGAAAGAATGTAGGTTCTTATAATGCAGCTATTTTTTCCTGTTTTGCATATGCAATGTGACATATTTCTATTGTCCCTGATATATACAGCTGTATTATTTTATTATTATTATTATTAGCAAGACACTTCACCTCTTAATGCTTCTAGTGTTGTTTAAAGAATATATAATCATAGATGAATTTCTTAATGCAGTGGTGGAAGGAGATGCCATACTTGGAGTTGTTCTACACAAAATGAAATTACAAGTCTTTTTCTTTCTGCAAATAAAATACCCCATCCCCAATCTTTTAAGAAAACAACCAACTTAACTGTACTACACATGAAATTTAATTCTACATTTCTTAAGGTAGCACTATTTTAAAAAGCACCCACCCAATTTGATAAAATTGGCTAAATTAGCTCCAAACAGCTCAGGTTAAAATATTCAGCTGTGATAAATAAATACTGGGAGGTTGTGTAGAAAAAAAACTCCAAAACACCAATTTAACTTTTACAGAGTTCATAAGATTTGGGAAACTAAGTCTAAAACAAGAAAAATATATGCTACTTTCAACTTTAAAAAATAATGTATTTGTGAGTTTTATAGTTGGAAGTGAAACACATTTTCTCAAAGAAGCCTTTTTTTAAATGATGAAACCCATGTATAATGTGGATAACCTTGCTCACAGTGACCATTTTTGGAACATGTATGGATAGTTACAATCTGGTTCCTGGCTACCATGTGGAAATTTGTGGTGAGCCTATTTCTGGCTACATGTAAGTAGGTGAATGCCTATGAGCTGGAATAATTAATATACAAAAGGAAAGACTATTGAAGTTTTCTTTCTTTCCTTCCAGATGTGAAGCTTTTGAACCATTTTGAGTTTGTCCCAAAAGTTGTGGACATTGTGATTGCCTGGTCTTCTGTCCAATTTCCTTTTGTGATCATATGACTGTCTTTCCCTCTTTTATATTATTTCCCCCTATCTCTTCCCTCCTGTCCTAATTTTATGAGAATAAGTATTCCATGGTAGATACATCCTGTATTAATAATGATCTTCTGAATTCTGAAAGTTTTATTTCCAAAAAAGAGTAAGAAGAGAAAAGATAAAATCATAGATTTGAACCCTATCCCTATGAAATATTTACTGTGCTTTGTTTTCAATACAGAGGTAGTGACAGAAAAATGTGAGAGGCTTCAAGTGGCTTTTGGAAAAAGAGGCAGTGTGAAGAAAATTTGTAATCAAATTTTTTTTTTAATGCAACAACTGAGGGTGAGATTTATATACTGTTTGAGTTTATGAGTTTGAACTGTAGTAAAATCAAGAATGGGGTAGCTGCAGTAAATTCATCATCAATATGGTAAATTCACAAGGACAAGGGAGGTGCTTCAAGACTTCCTAAGGAGGGATGAACTGGCCACAGGAAGAAAATACAACAGGTCATAATTTCTGTGCCCATCAGCTGTTGGAATTGGCTCCTGACTGGCCACTGTATTTCTATTCTAAGTGAGAAAGGGAGACTCAATCTCAAAAAACAAACTAAAAAAAACACTCTATATTTAAATCTTAGAACTGGGGTGTGCTATTTAAACGCATTTGCCTTGAAGCCATTCATGTTTAGTTATGAAACTTCTTTAGTATATAGGTTTTTTGATGGAAATGATACTGAACAGTTCTTTTTAGTTTAGAGTATATTCCTTGGATAGATTCCAGTAACAATAAATCAAATGAAAAAGAAAAACTAGGGGCAGCTAGGTGGCGCGGTGGATAAAGCACCGGCCTTGGAGTGAGGAGTACCTGGGTTCGAATCCGAGCTCAGACACTTAATAATTACCTAGTTGTGTGGCCTTGGGCAAAAAAAAAACTAAAAAAAAAAAAAAGAAAAAAGAAAAACTATAAATGCCAAATGCAAATAAAACAAAACAAAAAACAACTCTTAAATCAAATGACTTCAGTTCAATAAAAATGACACTTCCAGGACAAGCATCAAGAAATTAACAGTTGTCATTACCTGTGTGGCTGAATTGGCATCAAATTAGTGTGCATTTTTGAAGTTATTGATAAGTATAGCCATTTTGATCTCACAATTTAGATCCTTATCCACTATGCAAATACAACGCATGGGATTAAGCTTATGAGTTTGATGAGGTATCTAGAGGTTACAGTGGATATAAAATGCTAATCCTGAAGTTAGGGTGAAAACCCAAGTCTGAAACCCATCTTAGATACCTATCAGATATGCAACCCTGGGCAAGTCACTAAACCTCTTTAGGTCTCAGTTTTTCTATCTCCATAATAGGACTACTTTGCAAATCTTTTGTGAGGAACAGCACTATATCAAAGCTACATATTTTAGGCTGGCATTCAGCACTTTCAATATTTAATGACTTTTATTCATTATTGCTTTTTAAAAAATTCTGCAATCATAATTTGGGATCAGAATTCTTAAAACAACCGAGAATTTTATGTGTGATGTTAGACAGCATGATCCAGTAGAAAGACATAGTATTTGGGCTCAGAAGGCCTGGGTTCAAATTTTTCCTTTGTTATTTATTACCTGTGGGGTATATGGAGGACTAATACCTCTGGGTTGAGGGTTACTGAGGGTTACTGAACCCTTTTCAGGGTTGCTCACTCACCTTTGGTATCCACCCAATTCTCACCTGTGGCTCCAATAAACTATAGCATATGCAGAGGCTACCTCCTGATAAACCATCTTGGCAGAGGGTTAAAGCAGGTTGAGGGTAAATTACAGGCATCAAACCCATTGGTGAGTTTGCATGAAGGAGTGAGTCTACCCACACACTTGAAGACTTCTCTGCTGGAATTAGGTGGATGTGAACATTTTCTTTAAATGGGTAATCAACATGACAGAAGCAGGCACTGTGGAAAGCTTAGACCTTGGTCAGACACAGAAGATACCAAGGTTATCCTCTACATCCTGAGCCATCACCCAGTGGTCTTGAATTTTGTTTGCCATTGAACTCTGATGATCATGGCATAATTCACCTCACTTAAATCCAATGTATGTGTAACTCAAAAGGCAGTCATATCATTTTACTATTCCATTATTTTATGATTTTATGATTTGATAATTTTACAATTTTATCATATTATAATTTACTATTCAAATATTTCTCTATTGTTACTGTTATTATTTTATTTATATTAACATTTATATATTACTATTTTACCTACCTTGAAGTCCTGTGGTAATAAGCAAACGACAAAGCAGCATACCCTGTAGCCACAATCTTATACACAGGGAGCTCAGTACATAGGATCATCTCACTGGACTGAAGCGGCAGTGGGATTTGGAAGCCCCTTCGGTGTCTGAGCAACCTCCTTAAGGGCCACACTACTTACGTTCTGGTCTGAGGAAAGATATCCTAAAAATTGCTTCATCTGACTCTGATCTGCCTTTTTATTTTTAGGTTTTTGCAAGGCGGTGTCTGAGCAACCTCCTTAAGGGCCACACTACTTACGTTCTGGTCTGAGGAAAGATATCCTAAAAATTGCTTCATCTGACTCTGATCTGCCTTTTTATTTTTAGGTTTTTGCAAGGCAATAGGGTTAAGTGGCTTGCCCAAGGCCACACAGCTAGGTAATTATTAAGTGCTCTATCCACTGCACCACCTAGCCGCCCCTCTGATCTGCTTCTTGCAGAAGTTGGAGATATCACACTGTGGTCCTAACACAAAAATATGCACAAAACTTTTGCAAAGATGATTCTATTCATCATTGGTGTATGGAATGTGAGCATGTTTATGAACAACAAGAAATCCACTAGTCCTAAAACATGAATAGCTCTTGTTGCAACAGAACTCGGGAGGTATCACATCCAAAAAGCAGCTCTGAGTGAAATAAGGTTGGCAAATGAAGGCTAACATTGAAGTCAGAGCTGGATACATTTTTTTAGGCTTTTGCAAGGCAATGGGGTTAAGTGGCTTGCCCAAGGCCACACAGGTAGGTCATTATTAAATGTCTGAGGCCGGACTTGAACTCAGGTACTCCTGATTCCAGGGCCGGTGCTCTATCCACTGTGCCACCTAGCTGCCCCTGGATACATGTTTTTCTGAAGTGGCTGCAGTGATGGGGAGCAATGTCAAGCTGGTAAAGTTTTCAAAATTACATAGAATTTAGTCAAAAAGCTTGTGACCTTTGCAACACTACCTGCAAATTGTCACACTCTTGCTACCTGCAGGAGGAACTGAGACACAAAGGCCCAGACTCTTTTGTTGAGATGGACTCATCTGAATTGTATTAAGTTATTTTAAAAGCTGGCCCCACCTTGAAGCCATCCTTATTCTTCAATGATCAGTCCATCAATAAATTGCTACCTTGATGTTCTTATAATAAATTCCTTTAAATTTTCTTTTTTTCTGAGTTTTGCCTCATTAATCAGGGTGGTGCTCCTTGCAAAGAATATGATATTTTCTATTTTCATATCTTTGCACTGGCTATCCTCTGTGACTCAAATAGACTCTACTTCCACTTGCCTTTTAACCTGTACCTCAGATATCATTTTTTACCTGTAGTCTTTCTTGATCCCATCAATTGGTAGTGCCCTTCCTTCCAAATTAGTTTATATTAACTACTATACATATATATATACACATATATACATATATATATATATATATATATATATATATATATATATATTAGGGTTTTTCATTTTATATTTTTGTTATATATGCTTCCATATGTGTTTGTTGTCTCTTCCATGTGAAGGTAAACTTCTTATGAGTATACAATATTTCATTCATTTTACTTGTATCTCAACTATCTAGCCCAATGCCTGAAATGAAAGTTAGTGCTTTATATATAACTGATGATTAGTTGATTAATTGAGAAGTACCGCAACACAAAATTATAAACAATGAAGGAAATTTGAAGAAATGAGTTAGATCTAAAACGGAGACTAAATAATAAAGACCTAAAGTATGAGCAAGTAGAAGACCAAATCATAGAAACAATAGCCATTGCAGCAAATACATTATTTTTACAAAGAAAATGGGTAAATAAATAAAAGAACATGAATAGTATGAGGTATAGTCAAAACAGTCAAAATTTGTGTCTCTCTAAGCACTTAAATCAAAAAAGAAAAAAGCAAATATGAGTGATTTGAACATTCAACAGCAAAAAAATCTATAAAATCTACAAATTTAAAACAAAAAAGACATTCTAAAATTCAGAGATTGAAAAGAAAAAATACTGGTGGGATAAATAAAATGAAAATTATGTAAATGCAAAAGGAACTTTTTATTAAGCCTTTTCAGGAGCAAATGCATTATTTGACTTTTGTGATTAGTCTTCATGGTTTGAGATGCTACTGATATTTATGCCTAAGGAAATGAAAAATGGAGCAAGACCCTCATCATTTATTGTAGAGTAAAACTGTATGTGCAACTCCAATTTGGGGGAGTTCCTTTCATAAGCATTAAAATTATAATTTCTCATAATTTTTTAAAAATGATCTTTTTTAAAAATTCATTTTTCTTTAAACTATAGGCTCCAACAGCTAATAGTCTTAGAATTTCAATGTCTAATTATGGCTCAGCTCAAATGCCATCTACTACATGAGATTTTTTCTTATTTTTTTCAGATGTTAGTGATTCTTCCCGTCAATCCATCTATCCCAAATTTGCTTTGAATATGTCTTTATATTTATTAGTCTGGGTACTAGTATTGGGCACATTTTTTCCTTCCATTATAATATATGTTTATTGAGGGAAGGAATTATTTTTATTTTGTCTTTGTATCTTCAATATATTATAGTGTCTGGACCACAATAAGTATTTAAGAAATGCTTTTTCAAATGCTTATTAAATAAGACTTGGAACTGATTGAATAAAGGGTAGTAGGAAGAAGGAATTGCTGAGAATATTTCCAAGATGGTGAATCAGGGTAAACAGAAGGAGGATCGAGCCTTCCAGAAAAATGACAAAGAGGGGTATACATGGGCTAATATAAAATGAGTTCCATTGCAGACATGTTGAGTTTGAGATTATTGAGATGTCCAGGTGGAGATATACAGCTGGAAGTTGATGTTACAGGACTAGAATTCAGAAAAGGATGATGTTGATAATGATGATGCTGATGCTGATGCTGATGCTGATGCTGATGCTGATGATAATAATGATAGAAACAGCAACATTCTCCTTTATAATCCTCTATCCCTGTAAGAAAGGTAACAAAGGGCAGCGAGGTGGTGAAGTGAAGAGAGTCTGGGTCCTGGAGTCAGGAGGATCTGAGTTCAAATTTAGCACAGACACTTGAACTTCTCCAGTCATTCTGATTCATGTCTGGCCACTGGAGTCAGATGGTTTTGGAGGAGAAAGTGAGGCTGGTGACTTAGCACAGGAGTGTCTTACTCAAATTCAATTTACTTGCTTGTCCTGGTATCATCTTCCTGGTGTCATGGTCTTTGAGAATGAAGGACAAATATCATCAAAGGTAAAAATAGAGCAATAGTACAATGTTCAGTCAGGAAAGTCAGTGAAGGTAATGTATAATAATTATTATAATTATATTTATAATTATATATATGTAATAATATAAATATATAATATATAATTATAATAATTATTCTGAGTCCATTAAGGTAGCTAAGAAGGCTGGACAAGAGCTTAAAACATGAGCCAGTTAGAATCTGATGATGCCACTGGTTGGGTTAGTACCCTGATCTGTGTGCTTTAACTTTTTCTAGGAATCTAGGAAATAGAAAAGGCTATTGTAGGCTGTCACTGTTTAGAACCATTCGGATGATCTTCATATGGAGGATAGTGAAGTAGACAGCTCAGTATGAATTTGAAGCATCTGAACCCCTAGACTAGAATAGCCTCTGGGAGATGGGATTGTCTTTCAGGCCTCTGCTTCATGGAGTACCTCTGCCACCCACAGTGAGGGTCCTCACCCTCTCTTCTTTCAGTTATGTTTTCCTTCTTTCTTTCCTCTCTTCCTCCTTACCCCATTTTCTGAAAGAACCTTTGCCCAGGAGATAATTATATGTTCTGCTGAGAAGGTCAAATGACAGTTCCTCTGTAAGACAGAACTGGACAAATATTTAGATACCCTTAACCAATGAAATCATCCGGAAGGGTTACATGTTTGCTTCTGGGACTTTCACCCTTTATTCGTATTATCTTTTTGGTTCAATTTTATAGAAAAGGAATATGATTGTTCCACTAGAAGCTAGAATTCAATTCAATATCTTTGTATGTAAAATGCTAAAACTGAGGAGGACCCTGGGAACTTTTCTGGAGAGCTTAATTGTTTAAGAGGCTCCTGATGATCTTTGTTTTTTAAGTGACTTGTTTTCTCTAATTATTTCTGTGGGAGGCCGTTGAGGGGGACAGATAGGTTAGATCTATTTAGCAGGAATGTTTTATTCACTGCAGAGGAGGTCTTCATTCCATATTTATTACTATATGAGCTCTACACAGTTTGCCAACTTTGCAGATGAGAGTCTGGGTTTGGGGAATTAGGTGAGCCCCCTGAAGGACAGGTACAGCAATTTCTGAGTTGGTTCCAGAAGGAGAGTGAATGAGGTTGTAGGCAGAAAAATAGTCTACTATTCCTTTTAGCCTACCAATAGATATATTACCAAGTTGAGGGTTTGCCAAACTCAGGTGATCATCCATCTTGACAGCAATATTTAATGGAACTTTTTCAGTAGACTTTAGTACAAGTTTCATAGCCACCATGAGGATACCTGCAAACTGATGGCCATTCTCATTGGAATCTTTGAGGGAAGAGTAGAGCATTACAGAATAGGAGTTAAGGAGATCTATTGATAAGATGGAAAAGATGGAGGAAATGTCTTATATGTTTCAAAGCAAAGTGCCACGAAAGAGTAATCAATGAAAATAGTGATCGATAAGAAAAACTTCAAACTTTGGAGGCATCTGATCAGTGGTATTCACCTATAACAGAATGCATACTTTTTATACTGCATACCATTGTGATAAATAACAGACAATTCTCCAATGTTCAGCTGGATTCAGAATTTAGAAAGAAGTGTAGTAATCAAAAAAGAAGTGAACAATGGGGATGCAAGTATCTGAGGTTCTTCACTTCCTTTTCTACATCCAAAGGACTAAGGGTATTATATGCTCTTCTGGTGGTATAGTGTAGATCATAAAAGAAAATCAATGTGATTAAATTGCTGTGCTATGAAGTGAAATATCTCAGTATATTAGAAAGCACCTGAATTGTCATCTGAATCCCAGATATATATTAGTTCCCACAAATTATTTGATGAGAAGGACTTCATCTATTCACTGATATATTGATAATCCTCCAATTGTTTCCTTATAACTTTGTCAGTTGGATGGTCTCAAGTGGTATGTCAAGTTTCTTAGAGAAGCTGCATATGGCCATCCAGAAAGTCAGGAAAAGGAGACTAAAGTAAAGGGCTATAACTCATCCAAAACTTTTGATATTAGCAACAAGGAAAGACTCAGATCCCAGCTTAAATGAATGAGGGCAGGTGTGGTCCTTCTCACATTGAGTATACTTAAAGGAAATTATATTGGGAGCAGGAGCTGTTTCATACCTACTTCAAACTTTAAATTCCGACTACAGAACAAGGTAAAGCCAAATATATTAAAATAGGTTTAATTTACTCACAAAGGAAGGTTAAACGTGATAACTAGAGTCTAATTCACCTGGTTTTGATTTTATTTCAGTGCTTTTGCTGTCTTTATCGGAGCATTTGAGAAGAATACATTTCACCTGGGAAGGTTTTGTTTTTAAAAAACTTTTTCTGAGATACTCTGAAAATATTGCCTCATTTAGCATTTTCCTCAAACCCGGATTTTACTTTGTGTAATTAATTATGCAATGCCTAAGATGTCACTAATTTCCTGAATTATTCATAATAAGACTGTTTGGGTATTTCATGATTTTGGGGGAAAAGTGTATTTTGAAATTGCTTGGCAGCAGGGTCTTTATATGTGTGGACTCTAAATGAAACAATCCTGTATGGCCAAAGTGCCTTTTCTATTTAGGAGCAATTTGAAATCTGTTAAAAAAAATTCCCATTCCAGAACCAGAAAGTATCAAACTTTTCTTTGAGATTACATTTTAAATTCACTCTAAACCTTTCTATACCCTTTTAGTTTGAATTGTATTCTTTAAACTTCATCATTTCTTTCCTGTTCTCACCTCCAGAAAGGTCACAAGTAAAGGAAGCTATTTTAAGCAATAGTTTATTAACAGTATTCAGGAAGAGTAGGGTAAGATGATGGCAAGCCAACTTGATATATTAAATTTATTGAATTCTTGAATTTTGTTAATTCTTGATCAGTCAAGTGGTAAGGGAATTAATTATATAAGCTTCTGTAAGCTTTAAGGATTCCTCCTTAACTTTATCAGAACTCTATAGTGTGACTTAAATCAGTTTAAAATTTCTAGAGAGTAATAAGGTTTGTATAGACCCTAGTTGTGTAATTGGGTATCACATGGGTATCACACAAATTGAGTACATGATTTAGATATAAAAGGTGATATCATAAGCAAATTACAGGAGAACAGAAGAAATTAATTTTCAAATTTATGAATAGAGTAAGCTTTGAACTGATCGAATCATTCGGAAACACAATTTGGAATAAAAATCTATTAAACTGGGGCGGCTAGGTGGCATAGTGGATAAAGCACCAGCCTTGGAGTCAGAAGTACCTGGGTTCAAATTTGGTCTCAGACACTTAATGATTACCTAGCTGTGTGGCCTTGGGCAAGCCACTTAACCCTGTTTGCCTTGCAAAAGCCTAAAAAAAATCTATTAAACTGTACACACTCTTGAATAGACAGACCTAGTAGTATTTAGCCTCCAAAAGAGGAAAAGGACTCATATGTACAAAATATTATAGTAACTCTTTTAGAAGTAGCAAAAATTGAATTAAAAATAAGAATTTAGATACTATACCATTTGATGATTTATGATTAGAGCTGCCATTAATTCTTTGTCAGAATCATTAGTTGTAAAGATTGTTTCCCAATTTACTACATTTCTTTTGATCTTGGTTACAGTGGTTTTATCTGTGCAAAAGCTTTTTAATTTAATGTAATCAAAATCATCTAATTGGTTTTTGGTGATGTTCTCCAACTCTTCCTTGGTCATAAACTGCTCCCCTTTCCATAGATCTGACAGGTAGACTAGTCCTTGATTGACAGGTAAACTAGTCCTTGATCCATTAATTCTTTATAGCATATATTTTAGTAAAACATAGTCTCCCTGTTTAATCTCTTTTAATCAGATCTATTTGGATATTTTTCTTTCTGTCAGATCCTGATTTCTAACCTGCCTTTTTTCTACTTCTGCTCTATCTCTTAGTTTTAACTCTTTAACTACTTCAAGTATACTTCTTATAAATAACACATTGTTCTATTCTGTTCTTTTGATTTGTGAGTTCATCCCATTCACAACCATTTACGATTGCTCCATCCTATTCTCTTACATTTTTTCTCTTTTTAAAACTTGTTCTTTAAAAATAGCCTTTTGTATCTGACGACCACCTCCCCCTTTTACTCTTCCCATATTTCCAGTTTTCCCTCTTTTTTCTTCTGTTGAGTATGAGGTATTTCTGACCCTGTTTGTGTATTCTGCCCTCCTTTAAATAGTGCAGAGAGTGAGCTTTAAGTGCTAGCTACTCTCTCCTCTCCAGTGGTTCCTTCATTGTATAAATTCCTTTTTGCACACTACAATTCCATGAGATAATTTCCCCCCATTTTCCCTGTGCCTGTCTCATTACATTTCTCTTTTTTACCCTTCCACTTTTCTTTTGTGATCATTCAAGCATAATAGAATCATAACTAGGTCCTCAAAGTTGGATTTGGATTGAGGAATATAAAATCCTATGAAGAGTTCAGAAGATTTAAGATTTGAAAATTTAAAGAGTCTAGAATCTAATTGGGAAAAGTGAATAAACAATTAGTTTAGGTTTACAGCATTTAGAATTGAAAGGGATATTGATGATTGAACCTCTTTAATTCTTCAGATTAGGAAGTGAATACCCACAAAATGAAGCAAACTGGCTATGTTTATATAGACAATTACTGGCAGACCCAGCAGTTAATTCTAGTGCTTCTGATTCTAAAACAAATTTTCTTTTTATCATATAATGCTGTCCCACAAAAAAAGCAGCACATGAATGAACAGAAATGAAATGAGTATAAATATAGAAGAAATATCCTGCAATAGTCAATTCTAAAATATTAATGGATAAAAATTTGAGAAGTCCTTTTCCCATAAACATTAAACTAAATGTTATTAAATTTTTTAAAATGAGAATGCATTTCCTTGGGTAATAATCAATATTCTTATACTCCTGTTTTTCTCTAAGAACGTTAAAAGTATTTATTAACCTTCCATAAATGGTTTGGGGTAGTTGTAGATGTAGCTGAAAAGGAAATCACAATTCAACACTGGTTTAATTTTTTAACTTTTCTTTTTTCTTATGGTTCCTATACTAATAGCAAAACTATTTAACTCCCCCCAAATCCTCTAATTGTGAATTATGTACATTACAAATAATCAATTAATCTTTAAATCAGCTCTCAGAAGTAATCAAATCAGCGATCCAGTAGAAAGATAGTGACTTGTGTATCATCAGAGTACCTGAATTCAAAATCTATTTCTCTCCCTAGTTGTGTAATTGGATGTGCAACTGTAAAATCAAGGGTTCAACTAGATAACTTTTCAGGTAACTTCCTTCTAGAGTTCAATCTATGAGCTCATGTTTGAATAAAACTTTATTTTACAGATAAAAGAAAGTACAGTGAAATTAAATGAACTAAGATAATTTGATAGTTTGTTATGTAGTTGGAACTTACACACACATGATGTAATAAATTAGGTACTGTCAACATTCTTTACAATTGCAATATATTATCACCCTCTTACTACCCAATCAACTTCACATCTCTTTTGGGTTTATCAAATAAAATGGCATGTTAAGGATGAAACTACACCTTCGGCCAACAGATTACAATGTGCCTCAGGACCACACCTTAGAACAAATATCATAATTGCCATTATTTTTAAAAAACAAATACTATAAACAGAAATACACTTACAAAGGTGGTTTTATTTTCAATTGGGAATGATGGAAAGATGATGTCATTTTGGTGGAAGAAAATGATTGTTTTTATTTTTCCAATTACCTTAAAAATAGTTTTCAACATTTGTCTTTTTGCAAGCTTTTGAGTTCCATTTTTCTGCCACTCTCTCTTTTCTCTGCCTCCCCCCTGCCCCCCACTATGGCAACAAGCAATCTGATATAGGTTGTACATGTACAATCATGTAAATCTATTATTTGAAGTGTGGAGTTCTACACAAGGGCAGCCTGGTGTAGTGGATGGTGCTAGTTTGAAATCAGGATGTTCAAGTCTCAACTTTAACACATACCAGATGTGCTATATTTGAGTGAGTCATTTAACCTTTCAGTGTCCCCAGACAAATTTCTAACACTATGTTGTAGAACAATTGGTAATCTAAATTGGTAAAGGAAGTTTCCTCCCTGGAGATTTTCTCCTATCAGTTAAATCATCTTGAAATTTTTCATCCAACAAGACTACTTCCAAAGATATTCCACTACTGACATTTTCAGGATAGAAGTAAAGAAATAGTGATAAAATGTGTAAAAAGTCATAGGGAAGATGTGTATAGGATGAGCATAAGGTTGTAAGACGTCCTGTCATTCATTGGGATAGGATTTATATACAGCCAGCACCACACCATCCATATGTGGAATCACTGGTTACAACAAATGGTGAAGTATAAGTGTGGTGGATATTACTTTGGCAATATACTTTCCAGAGAATGACACATTGATAATGAGGTTCCAGGGGGGGCAGTGGATAAAGCACTGGTCCTGGAGTCAGGAGTACCTGGGTTCAAATTTGGTCTCAGACACTTAATAATTACCTAGCTGTGTGGCCTTGGGCAAGCCACTTAACCCCATTTTCCTTTCAAAAAGCTAAAAAAATAAATAAATTGATTTATTGGGAGGCTAGATGGTGCAGTGGATAGAGTACCGGCCCTGGAGTAAGGAGGATCTGAGTTCAAATCTAACCTCAGACACTTAATAATTACCTAGCTGCATGGCCCTGGGCCAGCCACTTAACCCCATTGCCTTGCAAAAAACATATCTAAATAAATAGATATCTAGATAGATAGATAGATAGATAGATTTAGGAAGATTCTGAAGATCATCTGACAGGAGAAGATACCAGACACTGAGGTTCTTTCTCAAGTCAAACTGCCTAGCATTCAAATATTACTACAGAGAGAGCAACTAAGATGGGCTGGGCACATTGTTAGAATATCAAATATATGCTTGCCTAAAAGACTATTTTATGGAGAACTGACACAGGGCAAGCAATCACAAGGGATCAAAAGAAGTGATACAAGGACTCTAAAAATCTTTCTTAAGAACTTTGGAACCGATTGTGCAGTATGGGAGACATTGGCGCAGGACTACCCAGCATGGTGTGCCCTCATCAGAAAGGGTATTGTGCTCTATGAGCAAAGAAGGATTGAAATAGCTCATAGGAAACATTAGATGCAAATGTTTAGAGAATTACTTGTGTCTGTCCTGTGATAGAACATTCTGAACTCATATTGGTCTAATTAGACACAATTGGACATACTGCAGTTTGTCTTTAACATAGTGATGTTAAATTGGTCTTCTTCAATTCTTCAAGAATGAAGAAGATCCAACCAAGCAATGCATGCATCTCATCTCTCTCTCTCTCTCTCTCTCTCTCTCTCTCTCTCTCTCTCTCTCTCTCACACACACACACACACACACACACACACACACCACCACCACCACCACCACCACACTCTGTCTCTCTCTCTACCCCCTTTTATATAGCCACCATCCATCCATCCATCCATCCATCCATCCATCCATTCATCCATTTTTGTCTGTCTGTCTGTCTGAGTGTACAAAAAATCTTGGAGCTACAAAAGTTTAAAACTGCACTAAGGGAGAATAAGGAATAGTCTGTAGCTAGAAAAAACAAAATAATCCTAAATTGAGCCTTGGGGGACACTGCCCTGGTGATTAAGGAAAGGTTAATGTTCTAAGAAAAGAAACCAAGGTCAGATAGAAAAAGAAGCAGGAGGGAAGTGTGTTACAGAAGCCAAGGAGGAAAGAGTATCCTAGTTGGAGGTATGATCAACAGTATCAAAGCCTGAAGCCAAAAACAGAAAGGATAAGGTCTGAGAAAAGGCTTTTGAAGGATTTAGAAGTTAAAAAAATCATTTTTCCAGTCTTACCATCCAGCCCAGAAGAGAGCAGTTTTGGTTGGATAATAAGACTGGAAAATAGATTGCCAAAAGTTAAAAAAAAATATGGAGGCAGGTTTTCTATAGATTGTACTCAACAAATTCTATGATTTTGGTAGATGCAATAACAGAGACTTTTAGTTAATCTGCAAAGAGGAGCAGCTCAATATTGGTTTTGGAATAAAATTAATTCCTTAGTTATGCAACACCTGAACATTGACAGTTTTTTTCTATTAGTGCTGAAATTATATTTACAAAAGGAAACGAAAACATTTTATAGAATAATAGAAGTTCAGAACTTGAGTCAAACTTAGAGTGTGCCAAGTAAAGTTAAAGGAAATTAGTCCGAAGATATTGTCTAAAACACCAGCAGAAAGGGTGGATTTCACTACTTCATATATCTACACTGACATCTCCTGGAGAATGCAGAGCTCTACATTGTTAAAAACTGATTTCGTTTGAGCCTCATAACCACCCTCTTAGAGATGTACTATAGGTAGTACCATCTCTGTTTTATAAATGAGAAAACTTAGGCAATGATATCTCCATGATTAAAGAGTTAATAATTACTAGAGGACAGATTTCAATCTGTCTTCACTACAAGTTAAATACTAAATCCTGTGCAATGGACTACTACAAAGAGAAAAGTCAGTACTTTAGGATGAAACTACTGTGTCACATTTAATAATACAAATACAACAAATACTAATTAAGCTTTTACTATATGAAAAGTTGGGCCCTGAGGGAAAATATGATGCTTGGATCAAGCTTGCTTTTACCCCTTGAAGGAAAGGTAACTTATATCTTTTACCTTAATAACAGCAGCAGCAGCAGCAGCAACAAACCATTTGTATGCAGTGCTTCATGCCCATAGATTATTTATTTCTAAGGTTTTTTTTTTGAGGGAAGGGTAGTATATTTTTTGATGTTTATTATGAATAAAATTATTGGAATTCGGTTACTAGAGTCAGACTCATTGAAGTAGCAAAGCATTCCAAGAGAAAAACAAGAGAAAGCAGATGCCACACAAGGCAACCCATCTCCTATGCTCACATCCTGATAGAAACAAGAGACTGGGGAATAGTAGTGTCCATCAAACCAACTGCTCTACTGGATCTTCCCTTGAAGTTATATGCAGGAGAATCTGAGGAAGGGTCTGCCATCCCTGTTATTTCAACTAGCAACCTATTGCCACAGATGGGCAGGGAATAAGAGATTTAGGAATAGCCTCAACCTTCAAAACATCATTTGTTTTCAAATATTAGAATTTTATTCAAATGCTTCAATATTAGAAAGAAATATATTATTAATAAAAATACAATAAAAAAGATCCATTTATATCTACTCTGCCATAAGCACTAAAGATACTAGTCTTTTATCTGTATTTTCTCTCCCATTAATGAGAATACGGATTATTTTGCTGCTTGATTTGTTCCAAATGCTTAGCTCAACATTTTTCACATATACATATTTACTAAATAATTTTCATAGGATTTCATAGGATTTTCATAGGATTATAGAATTTGTGAGATTTAAGGCATGCTGGAGATCCAAACCTTAGGAAGTCAAAAAACTTGCTCAAAGTCAGAGAGTTTATTTGGTACCAGAATATGGATCAAACTCCAGGTTTACTGACTACTAGTCTAGTGCTCTACTATTTTATACTGCTTTTGGGTTTTTAGTAGGTCTTTTTGTAGGAAGAAGAGGGGGGAGAAATAATTACTTTGATACTATTAAATAGTTTTTATGGGAAATGGAATCCCCAATTAATGAAATAATGTGAAAAGTTGCTGACCCTGAAAAATTTTATAGAATAAAAATCTATTAGCGAATCTTTTCACTTCATAAAAGCTTTATGTTTGTGTCTCCATCATTTAATTTTTTTTAGTTTTACTACCTATCTTTGCAATATATTTGCTCCTTTTGCTTTGCCACACTTGTCTAATTTATTTTGGTAAAGTCATAATGAGCAAATAACCATGAACAAAATCAGTAGAACTAGGTAAAGAAGGAAAGTGATTGACTGAGGAAAAATATTTGCACCAAACTTATCTGGCAAATGAAAATAAGGAATGTTTATTCTTATGACCAAGAGTCATTCCCTAATGGAAATCTACTGAAAAAATATGAACAAACAATCCTCAGACTAGCAACCTACAAACAACTCCACAAAAGATTTTTAAGCCTTCTTTGAACCAATTCTGATGAGGTTGAGGGTCAAGCATTACTTGTGTGACTCCACCCCCCCTTCCAGTTGAATTTCCATAGGAAATGACAATCTCAATAGTGATGTCTTTTTCCCATTTTTAAAGATAAATAGTTCATTTAAATAGGCCAAATTGGATCTGTTTTAATTTTCCAATACATTTTCCTTTTTTCTATTATTGATTTTGATCTAATAATAATAATAGTATAATTTCCTGTAATTTCCAACAATTCCATCCCTCCACCCCAACCTGCTTCCTCTATATTAATTTTTCCTTTCATGCCCTATTTTAATGAAATAATTTCTCCTTTTTACCTTTGTTGTTTTTTTAATCACCTCATCATACAAAATTCAGCCCCAATCCTTCTTTAAAACTACCTTGGTAATGATCACAGTTTTAAGAATACTGATTCTGAATCTTTTATATAGAATTTTCTGATGAGGACTGGCTTTTTTCTTTTTGGTGGTTGTTGATACAAATACCTGAAGGGTCTTTCAGTTCATCAAATGTTCATTTTTTATCCAGTAAGGATTATACTCAACTTTGCTAGATCAGTTTTTTTGGATGCAACCCCAGCCCCTTTGCTCTTTGAAATATAACACTGTAAGTCCTTTGTCTTTTAGTGTAGAGGCTGTTAGGTCTTGTGAAGTACTGACAATATTTCCACTTTTTTTCTTGTAGCTTGCAATATTTTCTCCTTAACCTTGGAGTTTTGAAACTTAGTGACATTCCTTTAAGTATTCCTCCTGGGATCTTTTCAGGGAGTAGATATTTTCTTTTTCCCTTTACCTTACTGTTCTAGAACTTCAGGGCAATTTTCCTTAATGATTTCTTGTAATATTGTATCCAGGCTCTTTTTTTGATCATAACTTTCAAATATTCTGATAATTCTTATATTGTCTTTCTTCAATCTGTTTCCTAGACTAATTATTTTCCTAATGAGATGTTTCAGATTCTCTTCTTTTTTTTTAGTTTGATCATTTCTTGATGTCTTATAATACCTTTCAATTCTGGTTACTTAATTCTAATTGTAAAAGAGCTATTTTCTTCCTTAAAATTTTGTACCTCTTTTTCTAAGGGGGGTAGAGTGCAGTGTAGGTGGAAAGAGGTGGAAAGTTAGTAGGAAGCTCTTAGTAATAGTATGGCTCAGGTCCAGGCCTAGTGCAGCAGTTCAGCAGTGAGGGTCCCAACCCTCAGCTCAGAAGGCAAAGTTGGTGCAACAGGCATGACAGGATTCAGCTACCCTAATGTAAGGAATATACTACTAGCAACTGAAACATAGGGGAAAACCCTAGAACCTAGCAGCTTCCAACACAAAAAGCTTGGTATATACTTCCTGAGCTCCAGGGTCAGAGCTCAACTATCAGAATGAGCAAAAAAAAAAAAAAGAGCACTAGCCATAAAAACTTACAAAACAGTGACAAAATGCCTTCATATGAAACCTTTAAAAGGGTTAAATTGGTCTCAAATTCTAAAAGATTTCTTGGCATAATTCAAAAAGTATTTTCAAAACCAAAGAAAAGAGGAAAAAGAAAAATTGAGAAAAGAAATGAGAGTCATGCAGGAGAATTATAAAAAATTAACTACTGGTCAAATGGAAAAAGAAATCAACTCCTTTAAAAGAAAAAATGACCAATGGGAAAAGGAGTACAACTTATCAAAAAGTAAAACTGACCATATGGAATAGGAATTAACTAATTAAATACTAAAATTGACTAACTAAAACTCATTAAACAGTAAAATAAACCAATTTGAAAAGGAAAGACAAAAGCTAACTGGAGGAAAAAATCCTAAAAATAAGAATTCAATAAATGGATGTTAATCATTCTTTGAGATACCAAGATTCCATCAAACAAAACCAAAGGCTAAAAAAATAGAAAAAAATATAAAGTACCAATTAGAGAAAATGACTAACCTGGAAAATAGATCCAAGAAAGATAATTTATGAATTACTGGTCTACCTGAAAACTAGAATCATAAAAAGAGCCTGGACAATATCTTCCTGGAAATTATTGTGGAAAATGGGCTAATATCCTGGAACAAGAAGATAAAATAGTTCTTGAAAGAATCCATCAATTACCCCCAGAAAGAGATCCCAAAATTAGAACTTCAAGGAATAGTTCTCAGCTAAAGGAGTTGCACACAGCCAAAAAGAAGTACTTTAAATATCAGGGAGCCACAGTCAGTATTATGCAGGACTTATTAGCTTCAACACTAAAGGATCAAAAGGCCTGGAATATGATTACCAGAGGACAAAGGACCTTGAATTTCAACCAAGAATCATCTACCCTGCAAAATTCAGCATATTATTTCAAGAGAAATAGAAGAATTTCAAACTTAACTGATAAAAATACCAGAACTAAACAGAAAATCTGATCTTCAAATACAAGACACAAGAAATTCATAAAAAGGTAAATGAAAAGGGGGAAAATGTTAGTCAATAAGATTAAATTGTCTTCATACCTACATGGAAAGACAATACTTGAACTCATGAGAATTGTATTTCTCTAGGACAGTTGAAGGTAGCACACATAGAGTGTGTGGGTAGACTCTGACATGATGTATTCAAACTTTTAACTCTTGAAGATTGTATTTCTATTGGGACAGTTAAACAGAAGGTACTTGGAAAGAATGTGTGGACATAAAATGATTATAATTTGGTGATACTTATGGGACTTAAGAATTATATTTCTAAAGGCATAATTGAGGGGAGGGTACTTGGATAGAGGGTATCAGTGTGAAGTGATTATGATGTGATGAACTTATGAATCAACCAATCAACTCTTGAGAATTGTGTTTCTATCGGGAAGATAAAAGGAATATACTTTGATAGAGGATGAGAGTACAAGGCAGGTATGAAAAAACTAAGACACGAAAAATAGCATTATACTGAGAAAGGCATTAGAGGATAAACAACACCACATGATGAGGCATATAGGACCTTTTATGGTAAAGGGAAAGAAGGAAAGATGTGGGCACTGAGTAAATCTTATTCTTAACAGATCTGGCTCAAAGAGGGAATAAATACATTACCAATTAGGTTTAGAAATTTATTTTACCCTATAGGGAAGTAGGGGGGAGGAGGAAGCAAAAGTAAAGGTAAAATAAAGAAAAAGGAAAGTAAAAAGAAAAAGGGAGAAGAAAAGGGAAGAGGGCTGATAGAATCAAGCCAAAAGAAACAGACTGAGAGAGGCAGCAGTTATAAGCATTGGTGAGGAGAGATAAGTGATATAAAGACTAGAGCAAACATGTTTCACCTGAAAGAAAAAAAAAAGCAGGGGTAGCAACCCTGATCTCAGACAAATCAAAATCAAAATAGATTTATTTAAAGAGGATAAGGAAGGAGAAAGACATTGTAAGGCTAAAGTGAACTAATAGATGTATTTGTGTAATTTTGTGAAATACTCCTTATAATGCCCATCAGTTGTGGAATGGCTGAATAAGCTGTAGTACGTGAATGCTATAGAGTATTATTTTTTTCTGTAGGAAATCAGAAAAGTCTGGAGACTTGCAGGAACTGATGCTGAGTGAAGTGAGCAGCATTGTGAAATGATGAACCATGATGGAAGCAACTTCTCTCAGCAGTACAGTGATCAAGGACAATTCTGAGAGATCTATTAAGGAAAATGTCATCCAGAGAAGAAACTATGGATTATGAATGTAGAGCAAAACATACTGTATTCACTTTTTAAAACTTGTTTTTTTCTCTTTCTTTCTCATAGTCTGCTTTTTTCCTTTAGTTCTAATTCTTTCACAACATGAACAATATGGAAATGTTAAATAAAACTGTACATATACAACATGTGCCCAATTGTTTGCTGCCATGGAGAGGGGAGAGGGGAATGTGGTAGAAAAGTATGAAACTCAAAAGCTTGCAAAAGAATGAATGTTGAAAACAATCTTTGCATGTAATTGGAAAATAATTTTTTTAAAAATTAGGGGAAAAGATTTTGTATCTTTTTCCAAATTGGTTAACTTTCTTTTTATGATTTTTCTTGGCTTACATTTATTTTTTCCTAATTTTTCCTTGAGCTTTCTCTTCAGGTTTTTGAATTCCTTTTTAAGTTCTTCTAAGAGCTCTTTTGGGGCTTGTGATCATTTCATGTTGCTCTTTGGGGTAGGAGTAACTTTTTTTGCTTCACTATTTTCCCCTGAATATGAACCCAGATCTTTTACACCAAAATACCTATCTATGGACAGGTTCTTTTTCCTTTGCTTATTAATTTTCTAATTTTTATTTTGTTTTATTTTAACTATTATTATAACCAAGTTCCAATTCCAAAGCATGAGTAATGTCATAGGTCCTCCTTATAGAGTGAGTTAATTTCTGACTCTATCCAGGGTTCAATCTCAGGAACTCCTCTCCTAAGCCACATTTATCTCCTCCAGTCATGCTGTCTCAAAATGTTCTTGTTCCCTGTGGTACTGGTATGGCAGCTAGTGGGTATGTGCTTACTCCTACTACTCATCCATAGTCACAGATTGAGATTGTATTTGATTAGCACCTCTAGGTCTGACTTCCAGAAAGAGTGGGAGCCAAGGGTCCTTCAATCTTCCCCTACTAAGCTGTCTACTTTTCCTTAGATGAAAGTTTGTGATGAGGCCCTGAGGTGAAATTTCTTGAGGCCTAGTTTCTTCCAGACAGAGATGCTGAGGGCAGAATTTAATCTGCTTCTTGACAAAGTCGGCTATATGTTGATTCAGTGGAGTTGCCCTGGAGAGGTCTACACTTCATCAGGCCAAACCTCAGTCCCTAGAAGTCCTGTCTTTTCTGAGTCTTTCTCAAGTTGCCTTGAGACAACAGCTTTCCTTCTTTATTTTTTCTGATTTACATTCATTTCATGGTCATTTTCTGTCTGCTTGTAAAGGAAATCTGGAAAGCTTGGAAATTTCTGACCCACTCCACCAATGTCCCATAACCTCACCCCAGTCTGGAAGGAACTTCTGCAAGCAATTTCATTTTTTTGTAATGATGTTTGATGCTTGTGAAACTCAACATATAGATATCGTTATAGGAAAGATATAGACAGAACATTAAACCATTGGACTAAAAAGCAAGGCAGTCTCTATTTCTGAGGAGTTTACATTCAAATGAGGTAACAAAAATACATAAAGAGGGGTTGAAAAGGATTTTGGTGGTAGAATACATGTGGTTGTGGCCAGAAACTAACTTGTAAGTCCTGCTACTGGGAAAAAATAAGCCAACAGCATATTTTTCTTATTAGAGCCAGGACACCCAGAGGCAAAGTCCAAGATTTTGTCAAGGGAGAGATGAGAATGGTGACTGATTGAGAAAGGTTAAGTAGTATCATGAAGAAATGACAGCAAAGTAATGTGGAGGTTTGGTTCAAGGTCAGATGGAGGAAAAATCACTAAAGAAAATATCCATGATATATAGACATGAAAGTTCTTTGGTATCTACAAAACTTTGGTTTCTTTAGTATTTTGAACTTATATTACAATTTTCTTTTTTGGTATATTTTTGTTTTTGTGGGATAATGGGATTAAATGACTTGCCTAGAGTCACACAACTAATAAGTTTCAAGTGTCTGAGGTGAGATTTGAACTCAGGTCAATTCTCTATCCACTGTGCTACCTAGCTGCCCCTTTATGCTATAGTTTCTACATTTTCACCATTCTCCTTCATGACTATGTATAGATGATATAGTCCAATAGAAAAAAAGTTGAATTTTACATCAGAGTATTGATTCCTGACTTCTTCTACCTGAGTGAACTTAGAAAATAATTTTATGTTTTTGTGCCTGTTTGATAAAGCAGTCAAATTCAAATAGAAATGGGTCCCAGAGAGCTGTTTATTGACTTAGAAAACCACAAATCAACAATACCTACGTTGAATGCAATTTTTATTGATTAATATTTTTTCATTACATTTTAATCTGATTCCAGTAACACTTCAGTTTATGTGTGTTTGACATCTTTGTATTAAAGGACTTTTCAGATCTAGGTTCTAAATCTACAATTCTATAATTAACCACAGATGGATGCATATGTTGACTTAATTTCAAAAATGTTATTGAGCTTTTTCCTCTCTCCAAAGGATTTTTGTGAACAAAATGCAAGTATCTTCATACCTGTCTTTTATGCATGCTATACATAATACAAAAAACATAAGATGTCCATTAAATTGTTTTTTATTGACTTTATATTCTGAAGAACTAAATCACAAATATTGGTATTCTTGTCATAAATGATAAAATATAAGGAGTTTCAAGCTAACTGGAAAGATGGATCTCAACTTTTTTTGAGGTCAAGGAATTGGCAGAATTGCAAATCAAAGGCAATAATAAACAATCTTATGGAACTCTTGGTTACCTAAAATTGTAGTACTTATGAAGAATATGAGTAAAAATGAAGATAATTTTAGTGTATGAACTAAAAATCTATCGCAGAAAATGAGAAGGCAGGGAAATTCTGCAAAGAATTCAGTAAGACTGAATTAAATGAATATTTACTGTAACATTTGGGAACATCACTGAAAAAATAGTCATAAAGGAGAACAGTGAAAAAGATGTTTGAAAATATGATTCACAATGAAAACATCAGGACATAAAAACCTTTGCCCCTTTAGAAGTCTCGATTTTTTTTCCCCCTTAGTGGACTAAATAAGGACTCTTCTTCACCCTCTCTAGTCAATTAAAGTCAATAAAAGATTCTTCTCCCTAACAGGTAAATTTACAACTATTATTTTTTTTTTTGGTAAGGCAATGGGGTTAAGTGGGCTTGCCCAAGACCACACAGCTAAGTAATTATTAAATGTCTGAGGTCGGATTTGAACTCATTTCCTCCTAACTCCAGGGCTGGTGTCCTATCCACTGTGCCACCTAGCCACCCCAACAACCATTTTTATTAAATAACAACAGTTATAATTTCTCCATGCTAATAGAAAGGAAGATATCACCCAATGAAAACATCCATTTATCACTCAAGTATTTTTGGGGAAGGAGTTTCTGGAACAATCTCAAGGGAAAAGAAGCTTGTTGATTGAGAGTGAATTATGCTGCTTTTCCAGGTATGGAAAAAAGGTGAGGCCAAGACAATGTTGAAGCAGAAATAGGAAAGGGTCAAATAGGGTCACCTAGAACTCCCAAAGAAGCCATTCTTATCAGAAATATCTTCCTGGACACCAGTTATTAAAAAAGCTATTTGACAAAATAAAAACCCTTCCACTTTCCAGGGTACCACATATTTGTCACAAGATTTTGTATTTGATCCTAGAGGCAAAAGATAGTGACTGAAGTTTATTGAGTGGCAGGGTGTGATATGGTCAGACAGGCACATTAGAAAAAATCACTTTGATGGTTGAATGGAGGATGAACTGAAATAGAGACTTGAGACAGGCAGACCCACCAGAAATCTGGTCCTGGTGAAAGGCGAGGAGGAATTGTACCAGGGTAATGTCAATATAAGAAATGAGAAAGGGACATATTTAAATGCTGGAAAGGTAAAATTGACAGGACTTGGCAACACATTGTATATGGTGAGGAGCTGAGAGATAGTAAACAATTGAGGATGACACCTAGGTTGTGACCCTGGGGGTCTGGGAGGAGGGTGGTGGTCTTGATAGAAATAGAAAAGTTTGGAGGAAAGATAATGAATTTATTTTAGATATGTTGAGTCTAAGACTTCTAATGGACTTCCAGTTTGAGGTATCTAATAGGCAGTTTATGAGTTTCAAATCTACCTATCCTGCTCTAACTTCTCTGCTGACCTCTGATCTTGCATCTCCAATTGCATTTTAGATATCTCAAACTGGAAGTCCAGCAGACATCTTAAATTCATGTTCCAAACTGAACTCTTCCCCGCCCCCCTACTCTCTTTTCCCTCATAACTTCTCTATTATATGTAATGTATCCCCATTAGGGCAACACCATCTTCCCAATGCCTAAGTCTAGTGACTTAGGTTTCACCTTCATCTCTTTATTCTCACGACCCCCCTTCTTCCCCTAAACAATCTTTTGCCAACACAAGTTGATTCCATTTTTACAACATCTCCTGAATATACCCCCTTCTCTCTTTTTACTGTTGCCTCTCTGGTACAGACCCTCACCTCATTATATTTGTGATGTTGCAATAACCTGCTGCTAGGTCTGTCTGGATTAAATCCACACTTCAACTTCTTCTCCACTTAGCTTGTCCAATCATGTTACTTTCCTACTCAACAAACTTCAGGGGATCCTGTTTTTTATCATTATTATTATTATTGCCTTTGATTTGCAATTCTGCCAGTTTCCAGGATCAAATACAGAATCCTTTGGCATTCAAACCCCATTATAACTTAGCTCCCTTTTAACTGCTTCATTCTTCTCACATCTTACTTCCCTCCAAGTTCCTCTGATCAAACTTCTAAAATATATTTCTAAAATATATAATGAACTGATTCAAATTTCTAAGAATAAGCCACTCCAATTGATAAATGATCAAATATATGAATAAATAGTTTTCAGAGAAAGAAATACAAGCTATCAATGATTATATAAAAATGCTTTAAATCTCTAATAATGAGAAATACTGATTAAAACAACTCTGAGAAGCCATCTCATTTTATCAAATTGGCAAAGTTAACAAAAAAGGAAAATGTTGGAAAATAGGTGTTGAACTATTGTATGGTCCAACAATTCTGAAAAACAATTTGAAACTATGAACTCAAAATCTATTGAACTGGGCAAATGCCCTTTGACCCAGAAATATCACTACTGGATCTAGACTGAAAAGAGAGTAATGAATAAGGAAAAGGACCCATAAGTATAAAAATAATTTAAGCTGATTTTTTGTAATAGCAAAGAATTTGAAACCAAAGGATTGTTCTTAAACTGGGGAATGGATGAACAAGGATTAATATATTAATGTGATAAAATACTGTTGCACTATTAGAAATGATGAAGGGAATACTTTCAGAGAAATCTAGAAACTTGTATGAATTCATGCAAAAAATGGTGCAGAATGAGAAGTACCAGAAAACAATTCATACAATATCAACAATATTATAAAGATAAGTATCTTTAAAAGACTCAAGATCTCAGATCAATACTATGACCAACCCCAATTCCAGAGAACTCATGATGATACATGGCTATCTCCACATAAAGGGATCATTGCTTCAGAGTGCAGGTTGAGACATATATATGTATAAGCACATACATACACATAGACATAAACATACATTGAGATAGTTCATGCTGGGAATGTGATTTGCTTGAGTTTTTTGTTTTTCAAAACAAATGGGGTGGAGAAGATGCAAGGGAATTTGAACTGAAAATAAAATGGAAAAAAAAGTTTCAATTCTGAGAAACAATTCTCTGTCCATATGAACTAATACTTAACTCATTGCCATTGGTCAAATTACATCTGAAATACTGTATTCAGTTTGTATTCAGATACAAATTCCAGATACCACATTTTAGGAAAAACATGGTGTGGTCATGGAACCATCATGCAACCCAAATCAGCCTCAATGTGTTCCTGAATAAAGAGGAGATAAAAATAACTATGCTGTAGCTTGTTGTAAAGGTTCAAATGTGATTATTTATGAAAGGGCTTTGCCAAATTAATCTTAAATCTTGAGGAGGAAAAGAACCTATTAGAATTCTTTTGTGAGACAAATATAGCCATAATAATTCTGGCTTTTCTGTGACTTCAACTTGCTCTTTTCCCATTTTGTTGATTCAATTTTCTTCCTATTAAAAAGATCAAATTAGCTATAGGTATGTTGGTAGTATTAGTTTAAAAAAAAAAGTCTTGAGTTTTATTTAAAAAAATATTTTTTCGTGGGGAGGAGGGTATTCCATTTATTTCTCTTCTGATTTTTATTAACTCCTCTTTTGTCCTTTAAGGTTATTTTTTTGACTCTTTAGATCATTCATCCCCTTTTTTTTCTGTTTTGTGTTTTTGTAGGGATATTTTCCCCTAAGCACTGCTTCAGTTGCATGTCAAAAATTATGTTTTTCATCATTTTCTTTTATGTAAATAATGTTAAAAATCTCATGTTTCTGTTATTTTGTTCTTGTCCTTGGTTGTTTCATTTACTTATCCATCTTGTTTTCTGGGATATTTGGGAAGCAAATGGTTTCTTCTGGCCTGATTTTTCCTCCAACAAGAATGTTTTGAATGCTTCCTCCCATCCCCACCAAAAATCCATCTTTTTAAAATTTTCATGCATAGTTAAGCTTAGATTTGGAAGGTTAGGTTATCTTGGGCATCTTGAACTTCTTTGCTCTTTGGTACACATTAATCTTTTTCTATGATTTTGGGGCTGGGACATAATAGTCTTGTATTAGCTGAATTTCCTTTTCTTTATATTTAAGTCATTCGCCTGGTCACTTGCAAAATAATGTCATTTATTAATGAAATTGTTAAATTTCTCCACTATATGTTTTAGAGTTTGAGGTATAAAGTTTTCTTTCTTTTGGAAGAGTTTTGCAGATTCTTTTTAAAAATTCTTTTTGGGGGGGTTGAATGTTAAGTTCCAAACTGCCTTACCTCCTTATTTTCCCACTTTGCACTAGAGAGAAGGCCACTATTTAGATTCTTTGGATAGTTTCATTGTGTTCTGTATCCAGAAATTCTAGACAGTTGTTGGGATTAATTCTTACAATATGGTGTTCAGATTTTTTTGACTTATGTTCTCCTTGGAGACCTATAGTCCTTTAGGTTGTCTCTATGCATTCTGATTTTTAGATCAATATATTTTACTTATGTGGAGAACATCCTTACTTTTAATGTTATTATTTTTCCTTGTATTCTTCCAGATAGTCTTTCAATTTTGTATATTTGCATTTTAGGGGCAGCTAGATGGCACAGTGGATCATGGCTTTGCAGTCAGGAGAACAGGAGTTTGAATCCAGTGTCAGACCTAGCTGTGTGACCTTGGGCAATTCACTTAACCCTGATTGCCTCCCATCCAGGGCCAACTCCAGTTGTCCTGATTCATATCTGGCCACTGGATCCAGATGGCTTTGGAGGAGAAAGTGAGACAGGTAATTTAGCACAGCACCTCCTCACTCAAATCCAATTCATATAGTTGTCATGACATCACTTCCCTGATATTGTGGTCTTCTTCTGGAATGAAGGACAAATATTATTATTTGCATTTCCAATTCTTTTGCTGCCAGTCATTTCTTTTGTGAAGGCCCAAATTTTGCTTTCACCATTTTTTCCCTTTTATTCATGAAAATTTTACTTTGGTTTTATGTTCTCTTGGGAATCTTTTGGGTCCTTGGCCTCAGCAAGTATCAGTTCATCTACAGACCATTTCCCCATGTTCTTCTAAGATCTTCCCTCATTCTTTAATGGCTTATGTTCAAGGACTTTAGTTTTCTACCTCCTGAGATCTTTGGTAATTTCAGTCTTTTAGACTGTTGCTCACTTTCTACTTCCCTTCCCTTTAATGAGTTTGCTTGGAAACTGCGTTTCAAAGTTGTCCTAGTGTCTTTCCATGCTGCAAGTAAGTGCTCAAGTCTCTGTAGACAGCACTGATTCCAGCTGGATGTTGGTATCTTTATCTTAGGCTTAGTGGTGACATATAGCTCTGCACCTCCTCCCCACCAACATACACTTATTCTGACCCAGTTCCCTCTGTTCCTCAGTTTTCTGGCAGAGGTCTGTTGGGGCACAGATTGCTATTCTCACAAAACCTCAATGCAGTTTGTGGCTGAACAAATTTATGTCATTTGAATCTCAAAGGCTCTGAGAAGTGAGAGGGGGGTGTTAGGATGTGGGTTTGAGTTTTGTTGCAAGTCCCAGAGCTGGTTTGTACAGCTCTGTTTTGGCTGAGTGCAATGGTGAGTATGTCTGGTAGGGATAAGAGATGCTTTCTCCACTGTTGATAGAACAGTGAAATGGTCTATATGAAATACTTCTGTATTTCATTTTAAAATTATGCAAGAAAGGGGACTAAGTTTTCCATTCCATTTGACCTATCAATCTTACTAGTGAAGTCAGACTGAAGTCCAAAAGCTACCAAAATCTTTTGGGGATAATAAAGCTTTAGAACAAAGTAGAAGCCCAACTTTTGGGAAATGATTGGAAAAATAGAACAGGAATGTCATGGAATGATAAATAAGAATGGGAATAAACATATTAAATGCCCCAAACTGAGCAACTGAAAAAACAGCAAAGTTCCATAAAAACAGATAAGGAAACCGGACCTGAATTCAAGTGGACTCTTCTTAGAGGCCTTAGGCAAATCATTTCAATTCCCTAGGCCTCAGGCCCTCATTTGTAAAATAAGGGGTTTGAACAAATCTTAAACTGTAACACTGGGGCAGCTAGGTGGCGCAGTGGATAGAGCAGCGGCCCTGGAGTCAGGAGGACCTGGGTTCAAATCTGGCCTCAGACACTTAATAATTATCTAGCTGTGTGGCCTCGGGTAAGCCGCTTAACTCCATTTGCCTTGCAAAAACTAACAAACTGGTAATATTGTGTTTTTCTTTCTGTTCCCCCTTCCATTCTTTCAAAATCTTCATTTCCTGATTATTGTTCCAACCAAAAGGACAAAGCAAGCTGCGGGTCTGAGGACTTGCACCCTCAAGCTGGGCCTTTTAGGAAGGTAAAAGGAGATGAAGTGCATTAGTACATTTCAATGATTTCAGGTCAGTGCAAATAAGTCCATTTTCCTTCAAACAGCACCCACGTAGATTCCCGCCTTCTCCCAGTTTTCAGAACCATCCGTTTCTAATTCTGGGACCACCGAAGCCTTCGCCCCCCCCTTCCGGCGGCAAACTCCCAGGGTTTCACATTGCCCATCACTCCACTTTGCCAGCATCCCTTTATCATCTCGGGAGTGAATTTAAGGAGCTAATTTTACTAAAAGCGCCCGGTGGAATGCGATCAGCCCGGTGCCCTGGGTGCCCCGGCCGGCTTCCGAGGGTCGCGGGGTCGCAGGTCCCTCTGGGGCCGGCCTTAAGGAGGGGCACTTCCGGGCGAGCCGAGCATGCGCTGTTCTGTACCCCAGGCCCCTGGAGGCGCGCCTGGGGGAGGCGGGCTGGTGTTGAAAGCAACAGCATTTTTCCCGTCTCCAGGGCTTAGCGGCGGGTCGGCCAGTCTCCCGAGCGGACGCGAGAGGGCTAGACACCGCGCCGGCTGCGCCGGCACTCCGCCCCCCTCCCCCTTTTGGAAGCTCCGCTCAGTTCCAGCCTCGCAGGGGTCGCCCGCACGCAGAGTGGGAGCGTGCAAACGCACGCGCACGCGCACTGCGAGGGGCGGAACCGCGACTGCCCGGCCCCGCCCCCGGCGGGGGCGCGGCCCGGAGGGCGCCTCTTCACTTCCCGCGGGATGCGCGCGCATCGCCGCCTCCTGGCCCCGCCCCTTCGAGGCGGCCGGAGGGGGGCGGGGCAGGCCGGGCTGCGTCCTCGGGGGCGCGCAGCCCTAACCCGGCGCCTTCCGGCCGCGGCGGCCACGTCCGCGCCCCTCCCGGGCCCGCGCCCCGCCGGGCCCGCGCCCCGCCGGCCCCGCGCCGTGGAGGCGCCGCCCGGCCGGCTCCCCGAGCTCCTCGGCCGGCCCCGCAGCCGGCGGGGAGGCGGGGCCCCGAAGAGCCGTTAGGCCCCGTGCTGCCGCCGGTGACCTCTCGTTGGCTGGAGGAGGTAGGCCCCGCGGCCCCGCCCCGCCCCGCGCGCACGGCGCCCCTCCCCCCCCCCGGCTCCCCGCCTGCAGCCCGCCCCCGCGGGGCCCGAGTGCTGCGCCCTGACGCCCCCCGCGCCCCTCGCGGCGGGCACGGAGCCCCCGCCGCCGGCTGCGAGGCTCGCGTCCCCCCACAGCCGCCCTCCCGCGCCGCGCCGCGCCGCGCCCAGGCGGGTGGCGGCCGAAGCCTTCCCTGCGAGCGCGCCCCCTGCCGGCAGACTCCGCACGCCCTGGCAGAGTGCGCAGAAACGGGGAAACTCTCCCCACTCGGAAGGGCAGGCGGCGCCCACGCTTTGGAACCGCAAGAAAGTGTTGCTACTCCTAAATCCCTCCTTCCTCTCCTCTCCCGAGCCCCGCTTCAAGAAGCAGAGAGGTTGGAACTATGAACACTGGGCAAAAATAAAAGCAGCTCTTACTCGGTTCCTTGGTGTTGATCTTTGGGAGTAAGGCTCCAGCCCCATAAAACATTTCCATCAAAAAGCATTCATTAAAGGCCATTATTGAGTCTCTGGAGTGAAGAGGACAAAAACGAGGACTTTAAAATTCCAGTATCTACTTTCTGCCCAATTACCAGGAACTCGGGGAATAAGTAAGGTCTGGATCCCATCTATTGATTATATAAAATATATAGTTAAAATGTCTGGAAAGCGAAAGCGGGTCGTGTTGACGATTAAAGATAAGCTTGACATTATAAAGAAACTTGAAGAAGGTAGCTCTTTCAAACGACTTTCAGTCGTTTATGGGATCGGTGAATCAACAGTTCGGGATATAAAAAAGAACAAAGAGAGAATTATAACCTATGCAAATAGTTCAGATCCAACAAGTGGTGTATCTAAACGCAAGTCAATGAAGTCATCAACATATGAGGAGCTTGACAGGGTTATGATCGAATGGTTCAACCAGCAAAGAAATGAGGGCATTCCGGTATCTGGAACAATTTGTGCAAAGCAAGCAAAATTCTTCTTTGATGCTTTGGGGATGGAAGGCGATTTCAATGCCTCATCTGGCTGGCTAACAAGGTTTAAACAGCGACACGGCATTCCAAAAGTTGCCGGACAAGGTACAAAGTTAAGTGGGGATGAAACGGCAGCCAGTGAATTTTGTTGCAACTTTAGGGAATTTGTTGAAAAGGAGAATCTACAACCAGAGCAGATTTATAGTGCCGACCAAACTGGATTATTTTGGAAGTGTCTACCATCAAGGACATTAGCTTTTGAAACAGAACACAGTACTTCTGGGTACAGGTCAAGTCGAGAGAGAATCATTATCATGTGTTGTGCAAATGCTACTGGTTTACACAAACTTAATCTTTGTGTAGTGGGCAAAGCAAAGAAACCCCGTTCATTTAAAGGAACTGAACCTTCCAACCTCCCTGTTTCTTACTTCAGTCAAAAAGGTGCATGGATAGAACATCCTGTTTTCAGACAATGGTTTGACAAAAATTTTGTGCCGCAGGTTCGAAAGAATTTAAAATCCAAAGGATTGCTCGAAAAAGCAGTATTGCTTTTGGATTTTCCACCAGCTCATCCAGATGAAGAAATCTTGAGTTCGGATGATGGCAAAATATTTGTGAAATATTTGCCTCCCAATGTGACAGCTTTAATTCAGCCTATGAGTCAAGGAATTTTAGCCACAGTGAAGCGGTATTACCGAGCAGGACTTCTTCAGAAGTACATGGATGAAGGTATCGATCTTAAAATGTTTTGGAAGAACCTAACTGTGTTAGATGCGATTTATGAAGTATCTAGGGCATGGAATATGATAAAGTCAGTGACTATTACAAGAGCATGGAATAAACTTTTCCCTGGTAGTGAGGAAAATGTAGGCTTGAACTTCGATGAAGGAGCTATTTTAGCAGCTAACTTAGCCACGGTTTTACAACATACAGAGGGTTGCGAAAATGTTGATATTGAAAACATTGAAGACTGGTTTGAAGCCGAGAACACTGAACCGAGTTACGATGTATTAACAGATAGTGAAGAAACACAAGGCCAGGTAGACCAAGCCAATCACGCAAGTAAAAATGAGGAGGCAGAGGAAACGGAGTTTATTTCACAAAGACATATTAGCCATAAATCTGCTCTTGAATGGACTGAGAATTTACTGGATTATCTGGAGCAGCAGGATGATATGCTTCTGTCTGATAAACTGGTATTAAGAAGGCTTCGAACCACAATAAGAAAGAAACAGAAGACCCAAAACAATAACAAAAGTCAGTAACAATGTTTTTAAATGTTTGTGACTTTGTGACTTTTGACTTGCACTGAAACTTCATATTTTATTTAAAGTGTTAATTCCAAAGCCAAATACATTTTATAAATAAATTTAGGATTAGCAATGCCGCGGCTTTTTTTTTCCAGTAACACTGGTAATTAAGAGTTAATCTGTAATCTTCCTACTATTTCTAATCTTTATTGTATTAGATCATGAGTCTCATGAGGCCAGTGATCTTGTGTTTTGTTTTGTACCCAAATGACATAGTGTTCCAATATAGGGCCATCTGCTTTTGGCTTCTCAATAAATACTAATTGAATTGTATATTCACTGACTTCAGTGAACTCCAGTTTTCAATTTAACATGTAGGGTAAGTTTTTTTTTTCTCTCACGATATTCTTTATAGGAATATTTCAAACAAGATTTTGTTTTAAAATATTTGCCATTATAACATCTGGATCATAATGGAAGAAAATAACTGAAGTCTTCAAAATGTAGGAAGACTGAAAAAAGTGGTATTTAGAAAAGCATAATCCAGCTTTGATGGTGATGAATGGAGAAGCAAGATCAAAATGGCCCTTTATTGATATTGTTTTCATCTTTATCTCTGAATGAGCTTTCATTATCCTGGGAATCCTCCTTTATTTTCTCTACTGATCATACAAAATTAGTTACTGAAAAGTGGACTTGAGACTAGTACATAATGGGTATGGGACTGAGAAGAAAGATTTGTGACCAGCTTATCAGGCAGCATAAATATGAGTGCTTTATTTTTAAGCAGATCATGCCAGCACAACTTCTCTTGCTATTTCCAGGTACCAGATAACAGCTAATCAACCAGGTAATGCGCCAGGTAACAGCTAATCAATAGGTTAAAGTAACTTATGTAGGCAAAGCGCTCAGAAGAAAATTGTTAACAGCTGTTAAGTTTTAGGCTCATAAAGAAGCTTAACATTCAGTGTAAAAAGCCCTAGATTGAGAAAAAATGATTTTGAGTCCTACCTTAAAATGATTTTGGTATTAACTTTCATGTCAGGAAAAAAAAGTCAAAATGATTTTATTTGAAAATTTGTTTCCCATTTTAGGAAAATTTAGTTCATTAAACTGACTAGTTTTGCATTATTTATTTATTTTTAAATTTTAAGTTCACCCAGAACCCTGGGAATATTGGTTAGAACTAGTTTGAGTTCAAGTGAATTGGCATCTTGATGGGAAGGCAGTAGGATTGGAGAGTTAGAATATGGGGAAAGAATTGCATTATGGAACAAAGGATCAGGAAAGAGCTTGGAAGCTAGTGGGTATGATTGCCAGGGGTGCCAAAATTTACAACTCAAGAAGAAAACCTGTTCTTCATTTTGTAATTTGAGGGTGTCCCTGAGCCCCAGTTGTGCCAGAAATATCTCCCTCATCAACCTGTGGCTAAAATTTTCACCACTTTATTGCTTAGTGAATGCACCAATGGCATTTAAGTGCTAGACTGAAAAAAAAAATGGGGCTTCTTTGAGTTACTTTTTAAACCATTTCTGTATTGCCTATGTTAAAATGCATACTATCTGAGAACAAACTTTGGCACAAATTAGTTTACCAGATTAGTTAGCTATTAGCCAACAGACATCTGAAGGAAGGAGGTATAGGACAGGTAAGGTTTATGAGGAAAGAGATTTAGAAGACTCAGAACATAGATATTAGTATGAATGGCCTTGAGAAGCCTAAAGAGACTGGATCTCTTGTAAGGGTTATGAAAAATAAGACATACCTATTTTATGATTTTTCCTTTGATAGAGGCAGTATCTGATAACTATTGACTTTATAGGTTGAGGGACTTTAATATAAATGTCTGAAAATACAGACTTTTATTTAGCAATTTAGTCCATCTGATTTAGTAATCTTAAATGGAAATAGACAAGGAAGGTGGTCTCTAATGATAGGACTTGTTCACCTTTTGGATTGGTATTACTAGGAATTTGTAAGGAGAATTTCTTAAGTATGGGTTTGTGGGACTAGGAATGTGAGATGGGGGTAACTAGTTGGTGCAGTGGGTAGACCACCAACCCTGGAGTCGGAAGGACCTGAGTTCAGATCTGACCTCAGACACACACTTAATACTTACATAGTTGTGTGACCTTGGACAAATCACTTAACCCCATTGCCTTGCATAAAAAAAAAGGAACGTGAGGTGATTTGTTATGCCTGTTCTTAGCTTCAAACACATATTTATCATATTAGTGAACGCTAATAAGCTAGGAAAATAAACAAAAAAATCTAAGCTGTATTTATGTTTGAAGTAATCCCCAAAGTATCTTAGAGCTGTAAGTAACCTCAAAGACCTTCTAGACCAATCCTTTATTTTATAGATGAGAAAACTAAGTTCCACAGAGCTTTAAGTGACTCATGTAAGATCACAGAAATTTTAGGTAGAATTTGAACTTGGGCCCTCTAATTTCAATGCCTTTGTGTGTTTTTTCCTCTGTAACCTTGTTCTCTAAGGATTAGGGTATTTAGAGAAGATTATTTTGGTATGGCTGTTATAGGTGTTAAGTATCAGGGGGCAGTTGGGTGGCACAGTGGATCGAGCACTGGCCCTGGAGTCAGGAGGACCTGAGTTCAAATTTGACTTCAGTCACTTAATTATCTAGCTGTGTGACCTTGGGCAAGTCACTTAACCTCTTTGTCTTGCAAAAATTAAATTAAGGATAAAAAAGTTAAGTTTGTAATAGAGTGAGAACTAGACTAGGAATCAGGAGTATCTGTGTTTATTAAAACACTGGACTCATTAGTTATGTGACCTTGGGCTAGTCACAATTTTTATTGACTTCAGTTTCCCCATCTGTAAAATGGGGATACTATTTATGTTATAGAGTTATGAGCTCAGTAATATATGTAGTCATTTTGCCATTCTTAAAGCCCTATATAAATGGTAGCTATTATTACTATTCTAGCCCTAAATCTGAACCAAATTCAGTGTTTTGAAGCAACATTAGTTGGCATATTTTAATCAGTTCAAATATGTGACAATCAGTTATAATTAGTATAACATTTTATTATAATTTTTGAAATTTGGTAATAGTTTCATTCGGTGTTTAAAGGATGGAACAATGCTGGAGCATAAATAATTTTTAGCTAAAAATTACAAATTATAATAGTAGTAGCATTTATATAGTGCTTTAAAATTTGCTAAGCTCTTAACATGTGTTTTCTTATTTGATGCTCTCCACAACCTTGGAAGGTAAGTGCTATTATTTATTATCCACATGTACCAATAAGGAACAGATTGAAAGAGGTTGTAAGACTTGCCCATCAGTCTCCCAGCTAATAAGTTATAGATAGGATTTGAATTAAAGTCTTCCTGACTCCAAGTCCTGACTCAGTCTCCTGTACCACCTCACTACCTCAGGCTGAAATGAGATACTATTTAGCTAACCCATCCCTGGACTTGTAACCCAGTGACCTTAAGACTCCTTTATTATTTTTTTTTTAGGTTTTTTTTTTTTGCAAGGCAAATGGGGTTAAGTGGCTTGCCCAAGGCCACACAGCTAGGTAATTATTAAGTGTCTGAGACCGGATTTGAACCCAGGTACTCCTGACTCCAAGGCCGGTGCTTTATCCACTACGCCACCTAGCCGTCCCCGTTAAGACTCCTTTAAACAAAAATTTACCACATAGCCCTTTCCCACATTTTAGATTAATGACATCTCAGACATGAGGTAAGACAGCCAAGTGGTGCAATGAATAGAAACTGGGCCTGGAATTAGGAACTACTGAATTCAAATTTGACCTGAAATATGAAATTAGTCACTTAATCTTTGACAACTTCAGTTTCCTAAATTGGGAATGAATATAACCCTCATCTCCTGGGTGTAAAGTGCTGTGCAAACCTTAAAGCACTTTTGTGTTTGAGTTTAAAAAGAAAAAAAAGGTAAATCAGACAATAACATTATAGCAGTTGAAACTTTTAAAATAATAAGACTAAAGTATTATTAAAATATGTGGATTTTTTTTCCTTCACTAGCAATATTTATATCAGGAATAGGCAGCCAACTTTGACTATTAATATAATGTACTAACAATGAAAGATATTTGCCTGGTTTTTTTAAAAAATGCTTTTTTGGGTTTAACTCAATACATTTATGTATTTGTGGAAATTAAAAAAATGTATTCTATTGACATTTCAGTGTTTAAATTATCTAATTCAACTGCAGCATGATATAGTAGGGTCAGGAAGACCTATCTCTGACATATACTAGATGTATGTGATCATGGACAAATATATTTAACTTCTTAGTACTCTCAGGCTACTCCTAGACTATCTATGTTGTGTATAAGTTGATGATAATGCATCAGTGATAGTTCCCCACGCCGCTAAAATCTCAGATCTGAATACTGCTTCCTCCTCCCCACTCCCACAGTCTCCTATCCCATTCAAACTGTATGTGTGTAGAATCTATATAGACCAATAATACAAACATTACACAATGACTTTGGTGCATTTGTGTTTATTTTAATTGTGGAATTGTTGTCTGCATGGTAAAGTGGAAAGAATATTGGTTTTGGAGTCACAGGATCTATGTTCAAGTTTTCAAAATGCTACCTATATAATGAGAATAAAATGAAATGGTGATTGCTTTCAGGGAAATATGTATACATCCATAAATGTAAAATAGATATTTATTAGATATTAGTAATTAGATATTAATAATTTTGGAAAGGGGGGGAGAGTAACCAACCGGAAGAATCAAGAAAGGCCTCTTATAGGAGGGTGTCACTGGTGCTGGGCCTTGAAATTCAGGATCTAGGGGTTCTCAGAAATGGGGAGAAGCATTCTACGCTCAAGACCGTGAGAGATGAAATAACAGCAAGCAGGTCACTTTGACTGGAATATGATATTTGTCCATTATCGAAGATGACCTTTGACATCAGGGAGATGATACCATGACAAGACATGAATTTGATTTGAGTGAGGGGGTGCTCTGCTAAGTCACCTGCCTCACTTTCTCTTCCAGTGGCCAGATATGAATCAGGATGACTGGAGATGGCCCTGGATGTGAGGCAGTCAGGGTTAAATGACTTGCCCAAAGTCACATAGTAAGTGTCAAGTGTCAGAGACTATTCCAACTCTCATTCTTGTCTCCAAGGCCAGTGCTCTGTCCACTGCACCATCTAGTACAGCTCATGAGATTACATAGTGATGTATGTTCTTACTTGGGCTAAGGATAACAGCAATGTAATAAGCTGGCAGTTAGATTCACCAAATTATTGCTAAGGAAGTCTTTAGAGAATCATTCCCTACATGGCCAGATGGCTAGGACAGTAAAATTCACCTATAAAACCCTCCTCCCTCTACCAAATACAACAAATCTTACTATATCTATTCTCTATATTGAATATGTATACATGTGTATATAGTCTGGAGGATGTGTGTATATTTTCACAAATACAGATGACTGTGTGTGTGTGTGTGTTGTGTATCCTATAATCTTTAATTGGAGGGCATGAAGGATGGACATTGGAAGACTCCTAGATTCTCTGTTATCTAAAGCTAGCACCCTGGGAATAATTTCCCATGTGCCTCTATTTGCTGAAATTTATTTTTTTTCTCCAGAAATTCATTCTGCAAGGTGAAATCAACTCAGAAACTCACAGTTCCTCAAATTATTTTCCTCCCTGGCTGCATGACTCCATTCTCCTGAATATAGTAACCTCCTTCCCCCCTTCCTCCACACTGACTTTTCGGCTGCATTTTATGTGTCATTTCCTCCAATGGATTGTGAATACCTCAGAACTGAACAAACATGCATATGAACACACACACACACACACACACATATATATATATATATATATATATGTAGATATACACACATATGAATGCAGATGTACAAATATACGTATACACATGTGTAATCTGTAATTAATAAGGAGATATTAATTTGAAAAATTATATATCTGGAATATTTAAGAACAATTTACACTCTCGTATTTGATCTGCATGTAGAGTATGCCTCTACTTCAGCTTAAGGGTACAGTCTAGCACATTAGATAAAATGTTTTTCTTATTGGAAAAACGAGTGATCTGGAAAATAGATTCAGCATAAATCATTTAAGAGTTATTGAACTACCTGAAATGTATGATCAAAAAATAACTTGATATTCTATTTGAAGAAGTTCTAAAGGAAAACTGCCCCAATATCAAAGAAACAGAGGCTGAAGTAGAAATTAAAAGACTCCACTAATCACCTACTGAAAGATCTCAAAACTGTTAAGAATATCATAGTCAAATTTCAGAGTTTCCAGGTTCAGGCAGCCAGAAGAAATTGTTTAAATATTGTGAAAGCAGGTCAATAAGGATCACACAGGATTTATTGGCTTGCACATTAAAGGAGCAGAAAACTTAGGACAGAATATTCTGAAAGGCAAAGGCTCATCTACTCAACAAAACTGAACACAATCCTTCCGGGATGGGGGTGGGGGATGGGATCCCCACAGGATCCCCACGGGACTTTCAAGGATTGCTGGTGAAAAGACCAGAGTCAAATAGAAAATTGGACATTTGTACACAAGTCACATACAGAAGCATAAAAGGTAAAGTTGAAAGAAAAACATAAGGGATTTGATAAGGTTAAACTGTTTGTATTACTATATGGAAAGATGATACATATAGTTCCTAAAAACTTAATCATAACTAAGGAAGTTAGCAGTCTACACAGCTAGAGGGCACAGGTGTGGGTTGATTAAGTGGGGATAATCTCAAAAAACAAAACAAGAAAGGGATGAAAAAGAGAAAGGAAGAATGGGGAAAATTTTCTCACATAAAAAAGGTATTTAAGAAATTTTACAGTAGAGGGTAATACCCAAAAGCTCACTCTCATCAGAATTGCTTAAAGAATACACATATTCATATAGACCAAACAGTTGACCATACCAGGAAGTAGGAGCAGAAATAGAAAGGGAGTGGGTGATAAGAGCAAGGTTAGATTAAAGAGACAGTGACTAGACACAAAACAGATTTTTGAGGAAGGATGGGATTAAAAAAAAGAGGGAAAAGGATAAATAGAAGAAAATAAGAGGGAAATGTGCACGTTTGTGAATGGAATGGAATGAACTCACAAAATAGAAGCAGATAGCAGAATAAATGAGAAACCAGAATCCAACAATATGTTGTATACATGAAAAAACACTTGGAAAGTAAAAAAAAGGGGCCTCCAGGAGAATCCATATGTTTCAGATGAAATAAAAAATGCAGGAATAGTAATTATCATCTCAGAAAAGGCAAAAGTAAAAATTGACCTTATTAGATGAGATATAGAAGGAATATTTTCCTAAAAGATACCGTAGAAAATGAAGTAATACCAATAAAATACACACACATAACACACAGAAAATAGACAGTAAAAGCATACTAGTGGGGAAAATCTTAACTTTCTCTTCTCAGAACTGGAAAAATCTAAACATAAAATAAGAAAGAAAGAAAGAAAGAAAGAAAGAAAGAAAGAAAGAAAGAAAGAAAGAGATGAACTGAATTTTAAGAAAGATATGATAGACTCTGGAGAAAACTGAATGGGAATAGAAAGGAGTATATCTTTTTCTCAATTGTATATGTCAACTTCACAAAAATTGACTATCAAGGCAAAAGAATTGCAGAAAAAAGGCTCTATTAAATGTGCCTTTTCTTATTTAAAGCAATAAAAATTACAGTCAATAAAGGGTCATGGGGCAGCTAGGTGGCGCAGTGGATAAAGCACAGGCCCTGGAGTCAGGAGTACCTGGGTTTGGTCTCAGACACTTAATAATTACCTAGCTATGTGGCCTTGGGCAAGCCACTTAACCCCATTTGCCTTGCAAAAAAAAAAAATATAAAGGGCCTTGGAAGCAGATTAAAAATTAATCTAATCTTAAATAATGAAAAGATCAGGGTCAGCTAGGTGGCATAGTGGATAAAGCAGCGGCCCTGGAGTCAGGAGTACCTGGGTTCAAATCTGGTCTCAGACACTTAACAATTACCTAGCTGTGTGGCCTTGGGCAAGCCACTTAACCCCATTTGACTTGCAAAAACCTAAAAGATCAAAGAAAATAATCATAGAAACATTCTAAAGAATAACTTGGGAGACTTCTGTTGTGGGACCAAGATAGTGGCAGGAAGCTTACGTGCTCCCCACACAAAGCCTCTACACAGTTATTAAAGCTACAGTTCTCATGAAAACAAAACCAACAAATTTTCAACTGTAAATATCATGGAGCATCTTTTGGGGAAAGGGGGAAGTAAAACTCAACTAGGCGGGAGATTGGGAAAGCCAGCAATGCATCCTAGGTCCTGACAGTTAGATAGCAGCCCTAGACAGCAGATCCAGGGAGCTAGATAGCAAGCTAGCAGGGAGAGTCCCAACCCAGACAAAGTCTGAATCCTGGGAATACTGGGGCAAAAGATAGGACTGGGTTGGACCACTGCATAGGCAGAGCCTGGATAGAAAGGAGAAATCAGACCTCTGCATAGGCAACACCTTAGCTTCATAAGCAACATCTTGGCCAGCGATAAACCAGGGTTCAGACTCCACCCCTACACAATAGACTCAGGACCATACTTCCTATACCCCAGGAGCAGAACTCAAAAATCAAAATGAGCAAAAAAACCTAAAAGCACTATCCATAGAAAGCTTCTATGCAGATAGAGATGATGCTATTTCAGAAGAAGAAAGTCTGAAATGAATCTATGAATTGAACTCAAATCCAAAACCTCATAGAAGAACTTAAAAAGAATTTAAAAACCAAAGAAAAGAGGAAGAAGAAAAATGGGGGAAAAAATGAGAGCAAGAAAATTATGAAAAATTGGCCAAAGAAATCAACTCCTTTAAAAGTAAAAATAACCACCTGGAAAAAGAATGTAACTCTTCAAAAAAAAATTGAGCAGCTGAAAAAGGAATGCAACTCATTTATAATTTAAGTTAACCAATTGGAAAGGGAATGCAATTCAACAAAAAAAGTAAAACTAATCAACTATAAAAGGAAACACAGAAGCTAACTGAAGAAAATAAAACCCTAAAAATTAGAATTGGACAAATAGAAACTAATGAATCTATGAGACATTAAGATTCCATCAAACAAAATCAAAACTGAAGAAAACATAAAGTACCTTTTAGAAAAAAAATGACCTGGAAAATAGATCTGGAGAGATAACTTAGGGATTATCAGAATTATCAGAAATCCTAGATCAAAAAAAGATCCTGGAAAATTTATCTCAGGAAATCAGGGAAAACTATCCCAATATACTAGATTAAGAAGACAAAAACCATCCTTGAAAGAATAAAAAGAACATCTTCAGAGGACTATCTTAGCAAAATTCCAGAATTCTCAAAGTAGAAAATACTGCAAGCAACCAAAAGGAAGCAATTTAAATATATGTAAGCACAATCAGAATTACTCAGAACTTATCAACTTCATTAATAGAGGATGAATTGGAGGACCTGGAATATGATACTTTTGAGGACTTTGGATTACATCCAAGAATTTACTGCTCTGCAAATTTCAGTATATTCTGCCAGGGGAAATGATGACTTTTCAGTGAAATAGAGGACTTCCAAAAGGACCAGAACTGAACAGAGAATTTGATCTTTGAATACACAACTCAAGAGATGCATAAAAAGGTAAATGGAAAGATGAAAAAAAATGTTAGTCAAGAACATTAAATTGTATACGGCTCTAAAGGGAAGAAAACTCTTGAAACTCTTGATCTCTATCACATGTGTAAATAGTTCAGGTCAACATCTAGAGTATTTACTTTAAATTTATGTATCTCATGTTTCCTTGGAGCACTTTAATTCTGCCTTGCTCATAGAACTCAGCACTTTCTTTGATGAGGGTGCCCTATGCTGGGGCGGTCCTTGTGCCAGTGTCTCCCAATGCCTTATAAACAATGCTAAAGTTCTTAAGAGAGATCATCAGAGGATCCCAGTTCCCAGAGTTAGAGACTCTCTAAATAATTAAATCAGAAATGACTTTACTAGATACATAGAGGTTTGTAGTACAATGAGGCAAAGGGTGAGAGCTCTACTTAGAAGGGATGGACATAAAGAGAATAGGAAGTGATAATTTTTAATACCATGATTTTGGTACTAAAGGGATAGTGGGAGAGAGTGTAGTTTTAGGAGGGCTCTGTGGCTATGGTGGGAGTACTTTAAAAACCTAGGGAGAGAATGTACTTAGAGGCACTGGACATGAAAACTTCATGCACACTTTGACTACAATTAGAGGGAATATGCTTGGGGGTGGGAAATAAATGGTTCATTAAATGATTTGGCTTTGCGTGATGCTTTGGCTCATGAGTACATTATATCCAGAAGGGTATTTGAAATGGGAGTAAGGTATAAAGTAATTATAATTTGATGTGATTCATGACTCTGAAGAAGTGTATTTCTAATGAGACATAAGAAAGGAGGATACTTAGTGACTATGAGACAATACTGCTTATCAATCAATGAAGAATAGTACTTAGATCAGATAGAAGGAGTATATTTTGACAAAGAGGATGTAAGTACAAGACAGGGTTAAAACAATAAAAACATAAAAAGGACTATACTAGAAGGCTAGGCATTAGTGCATATATAACAACAGGTGAAGACCTAGTCTTCTTATAATAGAGGAAAAGAAGGGAGGGTATGAAGATTTGGTTCAGAGAAGGAAAACATTCCCCTTGGCTTTAAAAAATCTATCCTACCTACTGAGAAATAAGGGGGGAAAGGGAAAGAAAAGGGAAGAAGGGACTGATAAAAGGGAAGGTGAAGGTATAAGTAAAAGTAAACTTATAGTTAAAACTTTAAAGAAAAAGGTGAAAAGGAACAAAACATTGGTGAGAAGGAATAAGGAGAAAGAAAAGTACAAATAGGGAAAAGTTAACATGGAGGGAAATACAGAACTAATAATCTTAACTGTAAAAATGAATGGGATGAACATTCTCATAAAATGGAAGTGATTGACAAAATGAATTAAAAACCAAAATCCTACAAGATGTTTATAAGAAATATACTTGTAAAGACTATCAGTCTGCCTTCTGTGCCTCCTTGAAGCATAGAGATACAGGTTAAAGGTAAAAGACTGGAACAAAATATATTATGCTTTGAAAAAAATCAGGGGTAATGATCCTGAACTCAGACAAAACAAAAGCAAAAACAGATCTCATTAAAGGGAATGAGGGAAATTACATCTTTTTTTTTTTTTAAATTTAAGGCAATGGGATTAAGTGACTTCTCCAAGGTCACATAGCTAGGTAATTATTACGTATCTAAGGCTGGATTTGAATTCAGGTCCTCCTGATTCCAGGGTCAGTGCTCTATCTACTGTGTCACCTAGCTGCCCCTGAAACTACATCTTCTTAAAGACACCATAGGCAATGAAGATATATCATTATTAAACTTATATGCACTTAGTGTTTATAGTGCCCAAATTCTTAGAGGAGAAAATGAATAAATTACAAGGAGACATAGTCAAGAAAACCATAATAGTGGGAGAGAGACCTCAACTTCCCTCTTTCAGAACTAGAAAAAGTCTAACTGTAAAATGAACAAGAAGGAAGTTAAGAAGATATATAAATTCTTAGAAAACTTAGATAAGATAGATTTCTGGAGAAAACTGAATGGGGATAGAAAAGAATATACCTTTTCCTCTGCTGTACATGGCTCCTATAACAAAATTGACCTTGTATTAGGAATAAAAATCTTGCAATCAAATGCAGGAAGGCAGAAATAATAAATGCCGACTTTATAGATCATGATGCAACAAAAATTACATATAATAAAGGGCCATGGAAAGATAAACCTATAATTAATTGGAAACTAAATAACTTAATTTTAATTTTAAAGAATGAGTAGATCAAACAACCAGTCATAGAAATAATCATTTCATCCAAGAAAATGATAATGATATCACACCAGAATTTATGGGATACAGTCAATGCAGTTCTTAGGGGAAATGTTATATCTCTAAATGCTTATATAAATAAAATAGGGAAAGAGGAGTTCAATGAATTGGGTATGCAACTCAAAAAGCTAGAAAAAGAAGAAATTAAAGATCCCCAATTAAATACCAAATTAGAAATTCTAAAAATCAAAGGAGAGATTAAAAAAATTCAAAGTAATAAAATCATTGACCTAATAAATAAAACAGTTGTTTTATGAACAAAAATCAATAAAATAGATAAGTCTTTGTTTCATCTGATTTTTAAAAAGAATAGCAAATCACCAGTATCAAAAATGAAATGGGTGAATATACTACCAATGAAGAGGAATTTAAAGAGACAATTTAGAGATATTTGCCCAACTGTATGCCAATATGTTTGATAACCTGAGTGAAATGGATGAATATGAAAAAATACAAACTACCCAGATTAACTGAAGAGGAAATAAAATACATAAATAGTCCCATTTCAGTAAAAGAAATTTAAGAAAACAAAAATAAAGTCCCTAAGATATAAATCTCCAGGTCCAGATGGATTTATAAGTGAATTCTATCAAACATTTAAGGAACAATTATTCCTACTCTACTATTTAAAAAAATAGGTAAAGGAGTTCTGCCAAATTCCTTTTATGACACCAATACAGTGTTGATACCTAAATCAGGAAGAGTCAAAACTGACAAAATTATAGACCAATCTCTCTAATGAATGGATGCAAAAATCATAGATAAAATTTTAGCAAAGAGATTACATCAAGTCATTACTAGGATAATACACTATGATCAGGGAGAAATTACACCAAGTATGTAGGGATGGTCCAATACTAGGAAAACTCTGAACACTGTTGAACATATAAATAACACAACCAATGAAAATTGTATGATTAGTCTCAATAGATACTGAAAAAGCCTTTGACAAAATACAGCATCCATTCCTATTAAAAACACTAGAGTTTAGGAATAAATGGAGTTCTTCTTAAAATGATATGCAATATCTATCTAAAAAAATGAAAAATATTATTTGTAATAGGGACAAACTAAGAGCATTTAAAATAATATCAGGAGTGAAAGAAATGCACATTATTATCGCTATTCAATATAGTATTAGAAATGATAAGCTAAGTAATAAGAGAAGAAAGAGAAATTGAAGGAATTAGAATCAGCTATGAGGAACCATAATTTTCACTCTACAGATGATATGCTGGTAAATTTAGAGAATCCTAGAAAATCATCTATAAAACTACTTGAAAAAACAAGTTCAGCAAAGTGGAAGGATATAAAATAAACCTGCATAAATCATCAGCATATCTATAAATAACAAAGCCTAAGAGCAAGAGATAGAAAGAGAAATTCCATTTAAAGTAATCGCAGATAACATTAAATACTTGGGAATCTACCTTCCAAGGCAAACCCAGGAACTGTATGAACACAATTACAAAATGCTTCTCACACAAAGTCAGATCTAAACAATTGGAAAAATTATTGCTTATGGTTAGGCACTTATTCAGTGCCATACAGATCAAACTATCAAATAACTTTATTAACGAGCTAGAAAAAATAGTAACAAAAATCATCTGGAGCAACAAAAGTTCAAGAATAGCAAGGGAAATGATGAAAAAAATTATAAAGGAAGGTGACCTAGCTCTACCAGATCTAAAATTATACTATAAAGCGGCAGTCATCAAAATTACCAGGTGCTGGTTAAGAAATAAAGTAATAGATCAATAGATCTGACAAAAATTGTTGGGAAAACTGAAAAATAGGATGGCAAAAACTAGACATAGACCCATATATCACACCCTATACCAAAATAAGTTCAAAATGGGTACAGGATTTAGACCTAAAGTGCAATACCATAGACCAATTAACAGACCATGAAATACTCTAATTGTCAGATCTATGGAAAGGGAGGAAATTTATGAACAAGCAAGAAATGGAACTTCAAACTGGATGATTTTGAGTGTTTCAAATTAAAAAGTTTTTTTCACTAATAAAACCAATTGCTGATAAGATTGGAAGGAAAACTGATCCTGAAGAGACTTTATTTCCTATATACCCAAGACAACAGAAATGCAGGAGAATTAAATGAATGTAGCAGTCAAGGACAGCAAAATAAGTAGAAACAATTGTTCCTAAATGTACACAAAGAGACAGGGGTGAAGATTGAATGGTGGAGGGGGAAGTAGTAACTATGAAGCTTTGAACCTGGGGCATTAGAGACAGAATCTGGTGATACCTTGACTATAGATAAATTAATATTTTTATGGGATTATGGTACACAATTACAGTGATCATAAGAGGGGAAGGAGTCAGGGAGATAAAAAGGAATGTTGATGTGAATTGGTCAAATCAAAGGCTAGCAATGAGAGGAAAGGGGCTCCTCTAGTATTACAAAGGGAAGAATCTGCAGGGGAGTGAGTATGGAGGGAGGGGGGAAGGATTTAAAAAGAAGTGGGAGACGAGAGAGGCCTTGCTTTGTTACTGGAAGATATTTTCACTGTTGAATATTTCTATAAGCAAATAGAAATGGTCTTCAGGGACCCTTTGCTTGGTGAGATCTGGGGAATTCTGTGTTTTATAAAAAACACTCATCCTATCTTGGGGGTGGGGGGGTGAAACTCCTGAGGGTATCTGCTTCCTAGGAGAGTGGGAGGTAAAGACCTAGAGAGGAGATTTTGAGGCAAATAGAGGGGAAAAAATGAAGAGGGAAAAAAAGGGGGAAACATAAGCTTACTGGTGAGAAGTGTCGTTCAAGTGTCTTTCTGCTTTGTTTTGGAATTGAGACTCAGTGAAAACAGAGAATCCATAGTGCAAGACAAGGCAGTGATAGAAACTGCCTCGGAGGAAATACATATGTATGAAAAAATGTATTGTATCCAATCTGACACTCTATTTCATTTATTATATTGTTTAATTCATTCACATTTAAAATTATCCCTTCCCTCCTCCCCCCCAACAGAAGACAATCTGATATAGACTTTACATTTTCATAGATCGAAATTGAGTGTGTTGTGAGAAGAATCATATCCAAATGGAAGAAAGAAAACATTCGGGATAACAAAATTACATACCATTTAAGACAATTTTTAAAAATAAACTTTGGTCTTTGTTTAAACTCTTCAATTACTTATCCAGATACAGACGGTATTCTCCATCACAGATCCCCCTAAAATTGTTCCTGATTATTACACTGATGGAATGAGCAGGTCCATCAAAGTTGCTCATCACCCCATGTTCTTGTTAAGGAGTTACAAAAAATTTAAAGAAACATTTAAAAAACATACAAAATAAAAGTCAATGGAAACAAGTTTAGAATGTATCAAGTGAATCTAAGAAAGGAGTCAAATTCATGTTTGATAAAAATAAACTTGCAAAAATTAATAGATATAACCAAGGAAACTTCATTATGATGAAAGGAACCATCATCAACAAAAAATATCAGTAATGAATGTGTTTGATCCAAAATGTCTTCCCCTTCAGATTCGTAAAGGAGACATTAACTGAGCTACAAGAAACTTAAAACAGTAATACATTAGTGATAGGAGACTTCAATCTCTCTCTGTTTTGGATAAGTCTAAAAAAAACTTTTATACAAAATGGAAAATATGAAACTGAACAAATTGCTGGAGAAAATAGCATGAAATCTTATGGTGTTGTCTAAATGATACTTCAAAAGTATATATATTTCTCTGCATCACATGGAACTTTTAGAAAGTTGACCTTATATCAGGGATAGAGTTATTGAAAATGGAAAAATAGTTAATATATACTTTATAAAGCATAACAGTAAAAATCGATAGTAATTGACATAGATCCAAATGAAGATTCAATCTAAAAACCGTAATGAGATCACATAACAATATAGTAACATTAAATGACGTAACTGAAAGTAAAATGATCATAATGAAACAATATACAAAAATTTCTAAGAAGTTAAAGCAGTCCATGGAGGAAAAATCATATCTCTACAAATACATTTTAATAAAACAGAAAAAAGATTAACAAACTCAATGTGAATTTTAAAGATCAGAAAGTCAATAACTAAACTTAAAATAAACATAAATAAGGAAATGATAAAATTAAAAAGAAATAAATTAAAAATAATAGAAAACCAGAAATGATAAATAAAAGTTGTTCTTTGAAAAGGCTAATTAAATTGATTAATCTTTAGTTAATCTAATTAAAAAGAGGCCAGAAAATCAAATCAACTAAAATAAATCAATGAGTGAGATAAAATAGTAAAAAGAAGTAAAAAGAATAATCAAAACATGATGCATACTTATATGCTCATTTAGCTATTCTTCCCTCCCTTCTTTATTATTTTTATTTCATTACATACAAAGATCATTTTCAGTATCCATCCTTTTAGAAACTTTTGAGTTCCACATTTTTCTACCTCCCTCCCTTCTTCATGTGGCAGTGAAATATCTGATATAGGTTGTATATGTGCAATTGTGTTTAATATATTTCCATATTAGGTATGCCTTGGAAGAATTAGAAATGAGGGAAAAAAAAGAGCAGAAGAGATAAAGAAATAACATAAAAGAAGTTTTAAAAAGTAAAACATAGGGGCAGAGTCAAGATGGCAGTGTGAAGGCAGGAATTCCCAGAAACTCATTCCCCAAGAGCTGTTAAATTATGACTCTAGCCAAAATTTAGAGGGGCAGAACCCACAGAAAGACTGAGTGATACAATTTCCCAATCCAAGACAACTTGGAAGTTCTGCAGGAAATGTCTGTTTCACCAGACCGGGGGTTGGAAAAAACCACTGCTTCAGTGCAGCTGGGCCGAGTACCTAGATCCTTGGGGCACCTGGCTCCATGGCAGAAGGGGCGGTTACCAGACCTCCTGGCCCAGGGGTCACTGGGTACACCTTGAAGGGGTGGTGAGAGAACTCTGCCACACCAGAGTGAGTGCAGACTGAGCATTAGCCTCAGAGCAGCTCTGAGGTGAGAACTTGCAGTGGGAACTGAGGAAGCCAGCCTGCACCTCCAGAGCATAGCCCATAGTTGGTGAGGGGGTTGGGGGAGATTGCAGAAACCTCTCTACTCTCCCTAGGGGAGGACTCATCTGTTTGCCTATATTCAGATCCAGGTTGCCGTTTGGGCTTCCATACTACCATAGCCAAGCAGGGATCCTCTTCACAACTCCAGGGCAGAGGGGAGTGCCTGTGATCATCCACATATCAAAGCACAGGCAAGAAAGCAGTCAGCGTCTTTCAGAAGACCTTGGGGGAATTAAAGTCCCAGTGGGGTGTCCCTAACCCCCCCCCCCAAAGCCTCGGAAGTGTGGTAAATCATACATAGGCTGAGGAAATGAGTAAACAACAGAAAAAGAGAACTCTGACCATAGAAAATTACTTTGGTTCCATTGAAGAGTCAGAAGATGACAAAATCGAAGATTCTGTATCCAAAACCTCCAAGAGAAATAGAAAATGGGCTCAGGCTATGGATGAGCTCAAAAAAGACTTTGAAAAGTATTTAAGGGAGGTAGAGGAAAAATTGGGAGCAGAAATGAGAAGGATGAAGAAAAATCATGAAAAGCAAATCAATATGTTAAAATAATATGTTAAAAAACCAGTTTAGGCCAAATGGAAAAAGCAACACAAAAGGCAAATGAGAAGAATGCTTTAAAAAGCAGAATTGGCCAGCTGGAAAAGGACATAAAAAAAGCTCTCTGAAGAAAATAACTCCTTCAAATGTAGAATGGAACTAAAGGAAGACAATGACTCTGCAAGAAATCAGGAAAAAATAAAACTCTTACAAAAAAAGCCAAAAATTAGAAGAAAATGTGAAATATCTCATTGGAAAAGGAACTGACCTTGAAAACAGATTCAGGAGAAATAATTTAAAAATTATTGGGTTATCTGAAAGTCATGACCAGGAAAAGAGCCTAGACTTCGTTTTTCTTTTTTTTTAAATTAATTTTTATTAAAGATATTATTTGAGTTTTCAATGTTCCCCCCCAATCTTACTTCCCCCCCCCAGAAAGCAATCTGTCAGTCTTTACTTTGTTTCCATGTTGTACCTTGATACAAATTGGGTGTGATGAGAGAGAAATCATATCCTTAAAGAAGAGAAGAGAAGGTAACAAGATCAGACAAAAAGATATTTGTATTTTCCTAAATTAAAGGGAATAGTCCTTGAACTTTGTTCAAACTAGGCTTCATTTTTCAAGAAAAAAATACAGCAAAATTGCACTGAGATCTTAGAATAGAGGGTAAAATAGAAATTGAGGGAATTCACTGATCACCTCCTGAAGGAGATCCCAAAAGACTTCCAGGAATATTACAAATTCCAAACTCCCAAGTCAAAGAGAAAATTCTAAAAGCTTCCAGAAACAAGCAATTCAACTACTGTGGCTTCTATAGTCAGGATCTGGCAGCATCTACATTAAGGGCTCACAGGGCTTAGAATATGATATTCTGGAAGGCAAAAGATCTTGATTTACTACTGAGAATCAACTACCCAGCAAAAGGGAACATCCCCTTTCAGGGGAAATTATGGACATTCAATGAAGCAGGGGACATTCAAACTTTCCTATTAAAACAACCAGAGCTGAACAGAGAGTTTGATCTCCAATTACAGGACTCAGGTGAACCATAGAGGGAGTGGACAAGAAGGACTAACTATCAGGAACTTAATGATGTTGAACTGTTTGTATTACTGCATGGGAAGAAGATCCTGATAACTTATATGAACTTTCTCATTCTTAAGAGCATTTAGAAGGAGTATATGTAGACAAGGCACAGGCAGGAGCTGAATATTAGGATATAATATAGTATAAAGATGGTATCAATGAGTGATAAAGGAAAGTAGTTAGAAGAAGAGAAAGGAGAGGAAGAAGGGGCTAAGATATTTCATGTAAGAGTCAAGAAAAAGCTTTTTCTTTTTTTTGTTTTGTTTTTTTAATTTTCATTTTGTACAAATGTTTTTATTACATTAATAAAATATTCTTGTTTAAGAGTAAACAAAGTACCCCTGCCCCCCATGAATATAGACTTGCTTAGGCGATAAAGTGAAGGGGAGAGAAAAAAAAAAATTAAAATTAAAAAAAATAATAGTCATAATTGTAGGTATGGACAGGTGGTGCAATGGACGAAGCATGAGCCCTGGAGCCACGAGCACCTGAGCCCACATCCAGCCCGGTGCACCCAACAATCACCCAGCCGTGTGACATGCAAGCCACCCAATCCCCACTGCCCTGCAAAAACCAAAAAGAAGAAAAAAAAAGACCCAAAATAAAATAAAATAGTAATCATAGTAGGGGTGGCTGGGTGGCAGACAGAGCACTGGCCCTTGAGCCAGGAGCACCTGGGTCCAAATCTGGCCTCAGACACCCAAGGATCACCCTGTTATGTGGCCCCAGGCAGGCCACCCAGCCCCATTTGCCCTGCACCCTCCCCCAAATAATAATGATAATAAAAATGTGCTTCAGTCTTTGTTCCAACACCAACAACTCTGTCATGGGTGGATCGCATTCTTTATGGTAAGTCTATCACAAAAGTTGCTTCCATATTTTTTCCAACATTGCCACTGCTGATCGCAACTCCCTCCTTTCTTATTTCTCCACTACCATGTACCACATTTTCTCTCTCCTTTCACTCTGACTCTGCTGTAGGGTTGCTGAGTGGCGCAGCAGACAGATCCCTGGTCCTGGGGCCAAGAAGCCCCGAGCCCCCATACCACCCCTCAGGCCCAGAATCCACTCAGCCCTATGGTCCTGGACAGGCCATCCAATCCCAGCCCCTTGCAAGAAGTAAAAAAAGAAAATATGTTATATGTGACCACTCTCCCCCCATGGTCCATCCTCTACTCCTTTATTCACATCCCCACCCCTTCCCCCTGCTCCCCCCTCCTTCTTATTCCAGATGTCTATACCCCATTGAGCATATATGCTGTTTCCTCTCCTAGTGACCTCTGATGTGATCAAAGGTTCCCTCATTCCCCCCTGCCTCCCCCCGTCCATATCATTGCAATAGCTCATTGTAATAAAGAAAAGAACTTATTACATGAAATATCTTGGCCTATTCCCCCTCTCCTTTTTCTTTCTCCCATTACATTTCCCTTTTTTTCTATTGACTCCATTTTTTACACCATATTTTATCTTCGAATTCAGCTTTCTCCTGTGCTTCAACTATAAAAGCTCCCTCTACCTGCTTTATTAAGTGAGAAGGTTAATATGAGTATTATCAGTGTCATTTTTCTATGCAGGAATACATGCAGTTCATCATCATTAAGTCCTTCATATTCTCCCCCTCTCCTCCAATCTCCACACTTCACCTGAGTCCTGTATCTGAAGATCAAACCTTCTGTTCAGCTCTGGCCATTCCAAAAGGAACATTTGAAATTCCCCTGGTTCATTGAAAGTCCATCTTTTTCCCTGGAAGAGGACATTCAGCCTTGCTGGGTAGTTCATCCTTGGCTGCATTCTAAGCTCTTTTGCCTTCCGGTATATTATATTCCAAGCCCTATGAGCTTCCAATGTAGTTGCTGCTAAGTCCTGTGTGATCCTGACTGCAGCCCCATGATATTTGAACTGTGTCCTTCTGGCTGCTTGTAATATTTTCTCTTTGACTTGGGAGTTCTGGAACTTGGCTATAATATTCCTAGGGGTTGGTTTTTGGGGATCTCTTTCTCTGGGGGATCGGTGGATTCTCTCCATTTCTATTTTGCCCTCTGCTTCTAGAATATCAGGGCAATTTCCCTGTAGTAATTCTTTGAAAATGATGTCAAGGCTCTTTTCCTCATTATGACTTTCAGGTATTCCAATAAGTTTTAAATTATCTTTCCTAAGTCTGTTTTCCATATCAGTTGTTTTTTCAATGAGATATTTCACATTTTCTTCTAATTTTTCATTTTTTTGGTTTTGAAGTATTGATTCCTGATTTCTGGTAAATTCATCAGTCTCCCTGAATTCTATTCTTTGTCTGAAGGATTTGTTTTCCTCAGAGTTTTCTTATCTCTTTTTCCATCTGGCCAATTTTGCTTTTTAAGGCATTCTTCTCCTCAATAACTTTTTGAACTGTTTTATCCATTTGACCTAAGCTGGTTTTTAGCATGCTATTTTCTTCAGCATTGTTTTGGATTTCCTTGACTAAGCTGCTTACTTCATTTTCATGTTTTTCCTGCATCTCTCTTCTTTCTTTTCCCAGTTTTTCTTCCAACTCCCTCATTTGATTTTCAAAGTTTTTTTTGAGCTCTGTCATAGCCTGAGCCCAATTTCTGTTTTTCTTGGAGTCTTTAGATGCAGGAGTTTGTGCTTCCTCATCTTCAGACTGAGTATTTTGATCCTTCTTGCTCATATGCAAAATATTTCTCAATGGTCTTCCTCTTGTTTCTCTGCTTGCTAATTTTCCCAGCTTGAGCCTGGTTTTGGGGTGCTTCCTGAGCTTTTGGGACACTCCCACAAGGGTCTCAGTGTGTGAGACTCTGTCCTCCCTCCTGGTCTGTGTATGACCATAAGTGCCCCCCTCTGCCACAGGGCTGAGGTGGGGGGGCCCTGCTGTTCTATGGGGGGGCCTAGACTGCTATCAGGATCTGAATGTGGTCAGAGCCCCAGAGTCCTGTTCCAGGGGCAGAGGACAGAGCTCAGCAGTCTCTCTTCACTCCCCTCCCTCAACTTAGTGGGATCATGCCCTGGAGGCTCCTGCTTACTGGCTCCACCTGCTTCTGTTTCCAGATCTGGGCTGCTGAAAGACCAAGCTGCTTGCTGTGTGCCCTGAGGGCTGGCTCCATGTGCTTGCTCTGGCAGAGGTCCCCCACTGTTCCCCTACTTTGTGTCTGGTGCTCCCTGGGGGTGCAGCTCAGGAGACTCCCCTGCTGCTGTGAGCCACGGCTCCCAGCACCCTGGGGCTGCCTCCGGGAGGCTGAAGTTCTTTCGTTCTGGCGGGCCACCCCTCTGGCAGGTAGCCCCTCCGACCCCGGGGAGCAGAGCCTTTCTGCTCTTTTCCAGGTTACCTTGAGTAGGAGAACTGCTGCACTTGGTCCCTTTATGGGTTCTATCTCTCCAAAGTTTAGAGTCCTTAGTTTCAAGTTGTATCAGAGATCGCCTAAGACTCGATCCCTTCTTGTTGCCATCTTGGCTCTGCTCCCCTCCAAGAAAAAGCTTTTTGAATGGAGTGGAATGGGGAAGGTTAGGGGGAATGATGAGTCCTCATTCTCATGAGAAATGACTTAGAGGGGAAATAACATACAACTTAATATAGTATAGAAAAATGAGAGGAAAGGGATGGGATAAGGGGGAATAGGTGATAGAAGAGAGGGAAGATCATGGGAGAGAGTACTTTTCAACAGGGTCAGGGTGAAAGAGAGAGAGAATATAATAAGTGAGAGTGGGAAGGAATGAAGTGGAAGGAAATAGAGCTAATAATGGCAACTGTGGGAAACACACTGATGCAACTTCTTTGGTGGAGTTATGACAAAGAAGACAACTCATCCCCGAGACAGAGCCATTGGATTCTGAACCCAGACTGAAGTACATTTTTTCTCTCTCTCACTATTCTTGAAGTTTCTCATATCCTTGGGGAGGGGGGGAGGCTTATGTTACTCTTATAACAAGATTATTGTAATAAACCAAACAAAGAAAAAAAACATAGCTTGATACCACATGTCAGTGGTAAAATAAATGGTTAATTATAACCAAAAAAACCCCCCATATTATATTTTGCTCTGTATTCAGACTGTATAGTTTTTTCTTTGAATATAAATGACTTTTTCCACAACACATCTTGCAAGATTGTCCTTCTAAACTGAACTGGAGAGGATCTTTGTCCATTATAGTTGATCATCTTGCAACCCTGCCATTACTGTGTACAGTGTTCTCCTGGTTCTACTCACCTCACTCAGCATCCATTCATGCGAGTCTTTCCAGCCTTTTCCAAAGTCCATATGCTCATTATTTATTACAGAACAATAGTATTCCTGGGATTACTATACCATGACTTGTTCAGCCAAATGCTGGGCATTTCTTCAATTTCCAATTCTTTACCAACACAAAAAGAGCTGCTTTAGTTCTGGCCAGGATGGTGGAGAGAAGCCAGACACTGTGCTAAGGTCTCCTGGATTTCTTTCAGAACTAATATGAATCAAACCACTTAACAAAATTTAGATCCACAAAATCTAAAGAGCAAAGGAGAAGAACATCTACCAACAAGGTCTGTCTCCGGGGAATATGGGTGAGGTGGGGGCAGAGATCAGAGAGCTAGTGCAGGGGCAATGGGATGAGACCTGGGTCTAACCTGAGAATAGCCTTAGAAATTTTGGCTTTGCAAGTGGGAAGGAGAGCTCCATCGAGGTTGGAGGAAGAGTTCTTGGGCAGGAGAGCTCCAGTGCATTGTCTGGACATCAATCTGCTCAGTTCCACTGGTCTGAAAGGACCTGTCCCTGTGGGAGGAAAGGATCCCTTCCCAGAACAAACACAGTAACAACCCCCTACCCCGCCCCCAAGCTCAGGTGTGGGCAGCAAATCTTTCTTAGTAATAAGTGAATAATGAGATTAACTGTACAGCCTGAGGGTGCAGCACACATTGTTCCAGGATAATTTAGACCCTGCTGCTTCCCCCACTCCTTCAGACTTAGGGAGTGGGCTGCAAATCAAGGTCATATGACACTCCAGAGGAAACCTCTACCACCCCATTACTGCCTGACAAACTTGGAGTTACTAAGCCCAGTGAGCTAAGCCTCTAGGGATTTCAACTCAACCAGCTTCCCCTGTGCCCCCAACACAAGATTCTAGGAAAATGAAGACAGACCAGTGGAAAGGGGGGTTCCATTGAAAGCTACCCCAAAGACAAAGACCCTAACTCAGAAAGAGCTAGAACTTCTGAGGAGAATATGAATTGGTCTCCAACCCAGAAAGACTTCTTAGATCAAGAAGGAGTTTAAAAATCAATTGGAAAAATTGGGAAAAGAAATACAAGAGAAAATTAACACCCTGCATCAAGAAAATGAATCCTTGGAAAATACAATTGGGCAAATGGAAAACTCCTTCAAAAATAGAATTGACCAATTAGAATAAGGAGTTGCAAAAGGTAAATAAAGAAAATTCTTCTCTAAAAAAAAGAATGGAAACTAATGACTTCATGAGACAACAAGAGTCTGTTCAATCCAAAAAAATTGAAAAAATAGAAGAAAAAGTAAAATACCTTATCAGCAAAACTACTGACCTAGAGAATAGATACAGGAGAAAGACAACTGAAGAATCCTGGGGCTTCCTGAACACAATGAGGATAAAAAAAAGCCTGGACACATTATTTTAGGATCTACTGAAAGAAAATTGCCCTAATATAATGGAACTGGAGGGCAAGTAATAGTTATTGAAAGAATACAATGATCCCTACCTGAAAGGGATTCCAAAATGAAACTACCAAGGAATATTGTGACCAAATTCAAACTATCAGATAAAAGAGAAAAATCCTGCAAATAGTCAGAAAAACAATTTAGATACCCAGGAGTCACAGTAAGGATTGCATAGGGGGGGCAGCTAGGTGGCACAGTGGATAAAGCACCAGCTCTGGAGTCAGGAGTACCTGGGTTCAAATTCGGTCTCAGACACTTAATAATGACCTAGCTGTGTGGCCTTGGCAAACCATTTGCCTTGCAAAAAAAAAATAAAAAAAGGATTGCATAGGAACTGGCTGCATCAACATTAAGGGATTGAAGGGCCTGGAATATGATATTCTGAAGAGCAAGTGATCTTGGAATGCAGCCAAGAATTCACTATCCTACAAAACTGAGCCATTTCTTCCAGGGGGAAAAAGATATTTCCTGTGCTAAATAGAGCTAAATAGAAAAGTTGGACTTCAAACAAGAGACTCAAGAGACATATGAAAAGGTTAAAAAAAGTAAAGAGAAAAAAAATTGCTATCCATTTATATGAAATTGTCTATATTCCCACCTGGGAGAATAGGGTCTCATGACTCAAGAACTGTAACTCTATTAGAATACACTTATGCAGAAGTAATGAGCACATATAACTTGTCTGTCCTCTGGTAGAATGATTTAAAAACAATATTTCCTTAAAAAGGGGGACAGTAAGGAAACAGGAGGATGGAGGATATTGAATGGGGTAAATCACATTACATAAAGAGGTACAAAAGACCTTGTGCAATAGAGGGGAAGAAGGGAGGAGGTGAGAACTGCTTGAATCACTCTCATCAGATTTGGTTCAAAGAAGGATTAACATACACAGACTCAGTTAAGAAACTTTTCTTACCTTTCAAATATTAAAAGGGAAAAGGGGGAATGGGGAGGAAAAGAGGAACTAACAGAAGGAAGGGAAGGAAGAAGGGGTAATGGGAGAGGGGAAAGGTAGGGGAGGGGTGATATAAGGGACAAAAATACTGAAGGAGGTGGTATTCAGAAGTAAAATACTAGGGAATATGGATCAAATGAAAAAAAGGGGAAAATACAAACAGAGGGAAGATAGCATGGTGGGCAACAAAGAGTTAGTCATTATTACTTTGAATGTGAATGGGATGAACTGTCCCATAAAACATAAACTAATGGCAGAGCAGATTAACAACCAGAATCCTAAAATATGCTGCTTACCAGAAACCCATTGGAAACAGAGAGATACATATAGAGTAAAGGTAAAATGTTTGAGCAGATTATATTTTTCTTCAGCTGAAATGAAAAAGGCAGGGGTAGCAATCCTTATCTCAGACAAAGCAACTGCTAAAATAGATCTCATTTAAAGAGATAAGGAAGGAAACTACATCCTCCTAAGAGGTACCATAGACAATGAAGCAATTTCAATATTAAATATGTATGCACCAAGTGGTATAGCATCCAAATTCTTAAAGGAGAAGTTGAATGAGTTACAGGAAGACATAGGCAGCAAAACTCTACTAATGGGAGATCTCAACCTCCCTCTCTCAGATTTAGATACAAACAGCCATAAAACAAACAAGAAGGAAGTTAAGGAGGTAAATAGAATGTTAGAAAACCTAGACATGATAAAACTTGGGAGAAAATTGAATGGGGATGGAAAGGAATGTATATTTTTTTCTGTATTACATGGCACTTACACAAAAATTGACCATGTACTAGGGCATAAAAACCTTATAATCAAATGTAGAAAGGCAGAAATAGTGAATACTTCCTTGTATGATCATAATGCAATAAAAATAACATGCAATAATGGGCCATGGAGAAGACAGACCTAAAACTAATTGGAAATCAAACAACCTCATTTTAAAGAATGAGTGGATCAAACAACAAATATACATAGAATTAATGATTTCATCCTAGATAATGATAATAATGAGACAATACACCAAAACTTATGGGATGCAGCCTAGGCAGTTATTAGGGATATATTATATCTTTAACTGATTACATGAATTAATTAGAGAAAGAGGATATCAATAAAGTATGCATGCAACTAAAAAAAATTGGAGAAAGAATAAATTAAAAACCTCCAATTAAATACAAATGAGAAATTCTAAAAATTAGAGAAATTAATAAAATCAAAAGCAAGAACTAATAAATAAAACTAAAGAACTGGTTTTATTAAAAAAACTTATAAAATTGACCCACATTTGGTTAATTTGATTTAAAAAAGGAGGAAGAAAAACAAATTACTAGTATCATAAGTGAGAAATCATCAATGAGGAAGAAATTAAAACAATGATTTGGAATTATTTTGCCCAACTGTATCGCAATAAATTTGATATTCTAAATGAAATGGATGAATATTTCCAAAATTATGAGTTGCTCAAGTTTAATGAAGAGGAAATGAAATACCTAAATAATCTTATCTCAGAAAAAGTAATTCAACAAGCTATCATTGAACTCCCCAAGAAAATATCTCTAGGGCCAGATGAATTCCCAAGTGAATTCTAACAAACTTTTAAAAAAGTTAATTTATTTATTTTTGAATTTTACAATTTTCCCCCTAAACTTACTTTCACATTTTTAAGGAACAATTGGTTCCAATTCTATTTAAACCTTTTGGAAAAATAGGTGAAGACAGAACTCTTCCTAACTCCTTCTATGACACCATTATGTTGCTGATACCTAAACCAGAAAAAAAGTCAAAACAGAGAAAGAAAATTATAGAGCACTTTCTCTAAATTAAGATGGATGCAAAATCTTAAATAAAATCTTAGCAAAGTGATTACTGCAAGCTATCACTAGGATAATACACTATGACCAAGCCAGATTTATCCCAGGAATGCAGGGTTAGTTCAATATTAGGAAAACTGTTAGTAGAATTGAATATATCAATAACAATTCTAACAAATAATATATCTCAGTAGATGCTGAAAAATCCTTTGAGAAAATGCAACACCAATTCCTACTAGAAACACTAGAGAGCATAGGAATAAATGAATTGTTCCTTAGAATGATAAGCAATATATATCTGAAACCACCAACAAAGCATTATATGCAATGGGGATAAGCTAGAGGCATTTCCAGTAAGATGGGGTGAAACAAGGATATCCATTATCATCACTACTATTCAATATTGTATTAGAAATGCTAGCTTCAGCAATAAGAGAAGAAAAAGAAACAGAAGGAATTAGAATAGGGAAGGAAGAGACAAAACTCACTCTTTGCAGATGATATGATGGTATACCTAGAGAATCCTAAAAAATCATCTAAAAACTACTAGAAACAATTATCATCTTTAGCAAAGTTGCAGGATATAAAATAAACTCATACAATTCCTCAGCATTTCTATACCTTACTAGCATGATGGAGCAGAAAGAGCTAGAAAGAGAAATTTCATTTAAAAGTTGATAATATAAAATACTTGGACGTCTGCTTGCCAAGGCAGACTCAGAAACTCTATGAAAGCAACTATAATAAAACACTTTTCCACAAATAAATTCAGATTTAAATAGATGGTCAAATATCAACTGCTCATGGATCGGCTGGGTTAATGTAATAAAAATGACAATTCTACCTAAATTAAACTATTTATTTAGTGCCTTACCAATCAACCCCCCCCCTAAATTACTTTAATGAGCTAGAAAAAAATTGTAACTAAATGAATATGGAGAAACAAAAAAATCAGAATATCCAGGAATTTAATAAAAAAATGTAAAAAGAAGGTGGCTTAGCCTTATCAGATATAAAATTATATTATAAAGCATCAGTCATCAAAACTGCTTGGTGTTGGCTAAGAAACAGAGTGGTGGATCAGTGGAATAGATTAGGTACAAAGAGACATCAAGAAACGATCATTGTAATCTGCTATTTGATAAACATAGAGTCCAGCTTCTGGGATAAGAACTCTCTCTGATAAAAACTGTTGGGAAAATTGAAAATTAGTGTGCCAGAAACTTGGATTAGACTAAAATCTCACACCCGATACCAAGATAAGATCAAAATGGGTACAGGATTTAGTCATAAAAGACTATATTATAAGCAAACTAGGAGATCAAGGAATAGTTTACCTGTCAGGTCTATGGAAAGGGAAGCAGTTTATGACCAAGGAAGAGATCAAGATCATCATTAAAAACAAACTAGATAATTTTGATTTCATTAAATTAAAAAACTTTTGCACAAACAAAATCACTGTAACCAAGACCAAAAGAAATGTAATAAATTGGGAAAATTTTTACAACTAGTATTTCTGATAAATGACTTGTTTCTAAAATATATAGAGAACTGAGTCAAATTTATTAAAAAAAAAAACAAGTCATTCTCCAATTAAGAAATGTTCAAAGGGTATGCAAAGGCAATTTACTGATGAGGAAATCAGTGATCTATAATCATTTGAAAAATTGCTTTAAGTTAATACTGATTAGAAAAATGCAAATTAAAGCAGCTCTGAGGTACCACTTCATACCTCTGGAATTATGCCCAAAGGCAAACAAAAAATGTCCCTACCCTTTGATCCAGCAATACCGCTACTGGGTTTATACCCTGAAGAGATCATGAAAAAGGGTAAAAACATCACTTGTACAAAAATATTTATAGCAGCCCTGTTTGTGGTGGCAAAGAATTGGAAATCGAGTGAATGTCCATCAGTTAGGGGAATGATTGAACAAATTATGGTATGTGTATGTTATGAAACACTATTGTTCTATTAGAAACCAAGAGGGATGGGATTTCAGAGAAACCTGGAAAGACTTGCTTGAACTCATGTTGGGTGAGAGGAGAAGAACCAGAAGAATATTATACACTCTAACAGCAACATGATGATTAACCTTAATGGACTTGCTCATTTCATCAATGAAATAATCAGGGACAATTTTAGAGTATTTGTGATGGAGAATGCCATTTGTATCCAGAGAAAGAACTGTGGAGTTAAAACAAAGACCAAAGTCTATTACCTTCAACTTTTTAAAACAAGTGTCTTCTATACCACACAATTTTGCTATCTCTAATATTTTATTCTCTCCTCAAGGATATGATTTCTGGCTCCACACATTCAATTTAGATTAAGGTATAGCATGGAAACAATGTAGAGATGATCAGACTGCCTTCTGTGTGTGTGTGGGGGGTGTGTGTGTGTGTGTGGGTGTGTGTGTGGGGGGGTGGAAGGGAAGGTGGAGTGGGGAAGTGTAAAATTCAAAACCTTACAAAAAATGCTAGGTCAAACTACTATTGTATACAATTGGAATGCAAATAAAATATTTTTTTTAAAAAAGTTGCTTTAAATATTTTTGCACATATAGGCTTATTCCCCCTTTTTATGATCTCTTTGGGATACAGACTTAATAATGATATTGTTGAATCAATGGGAATGCACACTTTATTGCCTTTTTGGCCACAGTTGCAAATTGCTCTCCAGAATGGTTCGCAGCTCCCCAATAATACATTAGTGTTCCAATTTTCCCACATCCTTTCCAATATTGATCATTTTCCATTTTGTCATTTTATCCAGTCTATTAAGTGTGAGGTGATACTTCAGAGTTGTTTTAATTTGAATTTCTCTGGCCACTAATTATTTGAAGCATTTTTTCATATGATTATAGATAGGTTTAATTTCTCCATCATTTGACCATTTTTCAATTGCACAATTTCTTGGATTCTTATAAATTTGACTCAGTTTTCTATTTATATTGAATGTGAATCCTTTATCAACAACACTAGCTGTGAAAATTGTTTCCCAGCTTTCTGAATTCCTTTTAATCTTGGTTACATTGGTTTTATTTATGCAAAAACTTTTTTCTTTCCCTCTATCCTATCTTCCCCCTGTTTGTACTTTTCTTTCCTTTCCCCCTTATCCTTCCTCACCAATGCTTTGCTTTTGACTGCTACCCATCTCAAACTGTCCTTTCCCCTCTTTCCTCCTACTTCCTAAAGCATGGAATAAATTTCCAAGTCCTATTGGGAATGTATATCATTGCCTCTCTTAGCCAGATCTGTTGAGGGTAAGATTTACTAAGTTTTTACTTGCCCTCTACTATAACAGGTCCTTTGTGTCTTTTCAAGTCAGGCTAATTATCCTCTAAGGCTTCCATCTTCTCCTAGTATAATCATTTTTTCATGTCTTGTTTTAATACCTGTTTTGTAAATATACTCTCAAAGTATACTCCTTTCTACTGTCCTGATGGAAGTACAATTCTCCAGAATCAGAAACATCATTACATCATAATTTATATCCAAATCCTCTGTCCAAGTACCCTTCTTCCAGCTGTCCCAATAGAAATGCAAGCCTCACAAGCCAAAGTAAATCATCACATCATGATCATTTTATACCCACATCCTCTTTCTAAACATGTTGCTTTCAACAGTCCTAAAAGAAATATAATTCTCAGGGGGCAGCTAGGTGGTACAGTGGATAAAGCACCAGCCCTGGAGTCAGGAGTACCTGGGTTCAAATCCGGCCTCAGACACCTAATAATTACCTAGCTGTGTGGCCTTGGGCATGCCACTTAACCCCATTTGCCTTGCAAAAAAAAAAGAAACCTAAATTCTCAAGAGTTACAAGTATAGTCTTCCCATTTAGTTTTATTAACTAACTTGTTTCTTTTTCTTTTCTTTTTTTTACCTTTTTTGTAAATCTGTTGAGTCTTGTGTTAGATCACATTTTATGTTCAGTTCTGGTGTTTTTATCAGGTAAACTTGGAATTCCTCTATTTCACTGGAACTCCACCTTTTCCCCCAAAAGAATATGCTGAATTTTGAAGATAGTTGATTCTTGGTTGTAATCCAAACTCTTTTGTCCTACAGAATATGTTTGCTGGGCCCTCTTGTCTTTTAATGTAAAGGTGGTAAGTCCTATTTAATCCTGACTGTGGCTCCCTAGAGTTTGAATTGCTTTTTTTTTTTTTTTTTTTTTTTTTTTTTTTTGCTTCTTGAAGTATTTTCTTTCAGCTGGAAATTCTTAAATTTGGCTACAATATTCCTTGGAGTTTTCTTTTGGGATCTCTTTGTGGGGTGATTGATGGAATCTTTGTTTGTTTGTTTGTTTGTTTGTTTAGGTTTTTGCAAGGCAAATGGGGTTAAGTGGCTTGCCCAAGGCCACACAGCTAGGTAATTATTAAGTGTCTGAGGCCGGATTTGAACCCAGGTACTCCTGACTCCAGGACTGGTGCTTTGTCCACTGCGCCATCTAGCTGCCCCTATTGATGGAATCTTTCAAAGACTATTTTATCTTCTTGTTCTAGGATATTTTTTCCATGATGGTATCTTAAATGAAAATGGTAAACTCACCACTAATGAGGAAGAAAGTAAAATAATTTGGAATTATTTTGCCTAACTGCATGTCAATAAATTTGATAATCTAAGTGAAATGGATGAATATTTACAAAAGTATAAGTTACCCAGGTTAAATGAAGAGAAAATTAAATACCTTTTTTTAAGGTTTTTGCAAGGCAATGGGGTTAAGCAACTTGCCCAAGGTCACACAGCTAGGCAATTATTAAGTGTCTGAGGCTGGATTTGAACTCAGGTATGCCTGACTCCAGGGCTGGTGCTCTATCCACTATGCAACCTAGCCACCCCAGAATTTAAATACCTAAATAGCCTACCTTAAAAAAAAGAAACTCATGATAATTTCCTGTATGATAGTGACTTTCAGGTAGACCAAAAATATTTAAATTATCTCTGTTGGGATCTGTTTTCCAGGTTGATAATTTTCCCTAAGATGCACATCATATTTTTTCCTATTTTTTCAGTCTTTTTGTTTTGTTTGCTGGAATTTTAGCATCTCATAGAGTCATTAGTTTTGATTTGTCAAATTCTAATTTTTATGGTTTTATTTTCTTTGGTTAGCTTTTGTCTTTCCTTTTCCAAATGGTTAATTTTATTTTTAGATGAGTTATATTCATTTTCCAGTTGACCAATTTTGCTTTTAAAGGTATTGTTATCTGCAGTTAATTTTTCATAATTCTCCCACATGACTCTTATTTTTCTCCATTTTTCTTTTTCCTCTCTTTTTTAGTTTTTAAAATCTTTTTTGAGGTCTTCTAAGAGGTCTTTTTGGATTTGAGACCAATTTGGAAACTTTTAGGTTTCACATGTAGGCATCTTGTCACTACTTTCCTCTTCTGAGATGGCATGTATCAGAATAGTAGCTTTTTTATGGTTTATGCTTTCTAAAATTTTTAAATTCATTTTGATACTTGACATTTGCTCCTGGGGCAAAGAAGGTACAGTCCCCAACTTTTTGTTCTTTCCTCTTACCTATAGCATTGCCTATAGTGATTCAGGTGCTAGCAGATTGTCACCTGCATAAGGGTACCTCAACCTAGTCCTGAATGTTGCCCCAGATTTCCTGGGGCTTGAACTTTGTCTTCAGAGCTGGGGGTACGACCCTCACTGCTGGCCTGCTGCACCACTGGTTTACTGAACTGGAACCTGAGCTGCATTGTGGTTAATAGCCTTCAGCTCTCTTTCCAGCTCTCCTGCCTATGCTGGAATATACTCCCCTTTTACCCATGTGAAACATACTTTTACTGAATTTCCTCCACAATATATTCAGTTAAGAACATGTTTCACTCTGGTTTTCTCTTTTTCTTTTTTTGTGTAGTTTCTGTCACTTTAGTGTCTGTTTAGAGGTTTTATTTAATTTTTTTTCAGGAAAAGTTCCATGAGCTTCCTAGCTTTGCACTTCCATATTGGCTTCAACCCCATCCAGATGGAATACTTACAAAAAAATACAAAATACTCAAACTATCAGAAGGCTAGATAGAGATTTAAGTAACCTAATCTCAGAAAAGGAAATATATTTAGGTATAAATGAACTACTAAAATATCAGGATGAAGGGTTGGGGAGCCTCCTGGATCTAATGAATTCATGGGATAATTTTTTCAAACTTTTCAGGAGCAATTAGTTCCAGTACTACACATATTCTTAAAAATTGAGAAATAATGTATACTATTCCTTAATAATTAAAAGAAAAGATACGGAAGAAAACTATTGGCCAATATAATAATGAATACTCATAAATTTTGAACAAAATTTTGTCAAAAGAATTACTGTGATATATCCAAGAAATAACTTATTAAAAGCAAGTGGGATTTATATTAGAGATGGATAGGACCCTCAAACAATCTTATTATCTCAGTTGATGAAGAGAAGTCTTTGACAAAGTATAGTACACTTTTTTTGCTGAAAACACCACAACTAGGGTAAGCTAAATGGCACAGTGGATAGAGCACCAGCCATGGAGTCAGGAGGACTTGAGTTCACATGCAGCCTCAGAAACTTAATACTTACCTGTGACCCTGAGCAAGTCACTTAACCCCATTGCCTCACCCCCCCCCAAAAACCCCCACCACAACTATAGGTTTAGAGGGACATGCCATGAGAAGCATCAAAGTAAAACTAAAAGCAAGCATCATATACAACAAGAACACACTAGAACCCTTCCCAATAAATACAGGTGTAGAACAAATATCCACTTTCCTAATTATTACTTGACAATAGTTTGGAACTCCTAGCAATAATACTAGCAATAAGACAAGAAAAAGAAAAGATCTAGAATGTGAAGAAAAACGATGAAAAGAAAGCAAAACTTAGAGGGACTAGTGCTTTATATCATAAAACAGCACTTATCAAAATCATAAACATTTTTGTTTAATAAATTGAGATTATATAATAAGAGGTAGAATTAGAAACAATGGTACTCAATAAATCAGTGTTTGATGAGTTACCTAGGAAACATCTTATTTGATTAAGAAAGTTTCTGGAAAAATGAAATCAATCTGACAATATTAGTCTTGGATGAACACTTTATACCACATTCCACAATACATTGTAAATTATCTTAATATTAAAAGATTAAAATTTTAAATAATTAGAAGAGAAGCAGATCATATGCCTCTCACAGCAATTGTTAGAAGTATACATACATATATATATATATATATATATATATATATATATGTATGTTGGGTTTTGCAAGAAAATGGAGTTAAGTGACTTGTCCAAGGTCACACAGCTAAGTAAATATTAAGTTTCTCATTTCCTCCAAACTCCAGGGCAAGCGCTCTATCCACTATGCCACTTAGCTGCCACAGAAGATATATTCTTAACCAAAGAAGAGATAAGACAATTACAAAAAGCAAAATAGCTTTGATTATATGATTATATGAAACTGGAAGGCTTCTGAACAGGAAAATTATTGCACCTTAGATAAGAAAGGAAGTAATTGAATGGAAAGAAAACTGCATGAAGTTTCGCTAGTAAGAGTTTGTTATCAAAAATACAGAAAAAATTAATAATTATACATAATACTACTAGATTCCCAAACAGATAATGTTAATGGTTAAAGGATATGAACAATTTTTAAAAGAAAGAAGTCTTTAAGTTTTTTTTTTATTTTTAGGTTTTTGCAAGCAAACAGGGTTAAGTGGCTTGCCCAATGCCACACAGCTAGGTAATTATTAAGTGTCTGAGACAGGATTTGAACCCAGGTACTCCTGACTCTAGGGCTGGTGCTTTGTCCACTACGCCACCTAGCCGCCCCTTGGACAATTTTTAAAAGAAAAATTGCAAAGAATGTATAACCATAGGAGAGGCTGCATTAAATCACTAATAATAAGAGAAATGCCAATCAAAACACCTCTAAAGTTGTATGTCACATAGGATAAATTGGCAAGGATGAAAAATTTAACAGTAGTCATTACTGGAGGGGTTGTGAAATGATAGGTATATAATTTTTTTTTTTTTTTTTTTTTTTTAGTTTTTGCAAGGCAAATGGGGTTAAGTGGCTTGCCCAAGGCCACAGAGCTAGGTAATTATCAAGTGTCTGAGACTGGATTTGAACTCAGGTACTCCTGACTCCAGGGCTGGTGCTTTATCCACTGTGCTACCTAGCTGCCCCTGCACTAATACATTCTTGATGGAGCTATGAAATGGTCTAACCATTAGGAAAACAATTTAGAATTTTGAAAATAAAGTGACCAAAATTTCCATAATCAGACACTCAGTAACTGGGCTTATAGCCCAAAGAAATCATTAATAAGAAAAAAATCCTGATGTATGCCAAAATATTTCTAACAATATTTAAAAAAAATAAATTTGTTTTCTGAACTACATGTAAAAATAGTTTACAACAATCATTTTTGTAATGTTTTGAGTTCCAAATTTTTTCTTTCTGCCTCCTCTTCTTTCTAATAGTCTAATAGAGGTAATACATGTATAATTATGCTAAGCATACAGGACTTTTTAAATGATTTAAATAAATACCATTGATAACCTCATCTGAAAATCCTGCCAGATACTTCTCTGACATAAATAGTTTTTGTTTGTTTTTTGCTTTTTGCAAAGCAAGTGGGTTACATGACTTGCCCAAAGTTACATAGCTAAGTATTAGGTGTCTGAGACTGGATTTGAACTCAGTTCTAACTCCAGGGTCAGTGAGCTATTCACAGCACCACCTAGTGCTGCCCCTCCCCACCATAAACTTGGAAGAGTCCAAACAAAAAAGAAAACAATTTCTCTAATGAAAACTTATGCAAAAATTTTAAATAAAATACCAGTAATGTTATTTAAATGAAAGCATAAAAAGCTTTTGAAAAAATATTTATTTAGAATACTAGAAAGTATAGGAATATATTTCTTTTTTATTTTAATTTACATTTTTATTTATTTGTACATTACTAAAATAGTCTTGTTGTAAGATTAAACATAATCTCCCTTCCCCCCCATTAAAATGCAAGAAATAAAGTGAAAAAATAGAAAAAAATATACTTCAGTCTGTGTTCAGATACCATCAGCTCTGTGGGGGGGGGGAGAATTGCATTCTTTATCATAAATCCATCAGAGAAGTTCCTTCCATATTTTCCACAGTTGGTGTTGCTGATTGTAATTCCCTGCATCCATTCCTTCACACTACCATTTATTATGTTTTTTTCTCTCTTTTTAACTTCGTCCCTCTTCAGAAGTGTTCTGTGGGGTAGCTGAGTGGCACAGCAGCCAAAGCACCAGCCCTGGGACCAGGAGGCCCCAAGTCTGCAGCCTACTCCAGAGATCCAGTAAAAGAAAATGTGTTGTAGCTAATTACCCTCTCACATGATCTCCCCTCTCCTCTATCACCTACATTCCCCTCTCCTCCCTATTCCCTTTCTCCTATCCCCCTTCTCTCCTTTTCCCTCTAGATTTCTATGCTCTATTAAGTATATATGTTGCTTCCTCTCTGAACCATTTCCAATGAGAATGTAAACTCATTCAATCCCTCTCACCATCCCCCCTTCCACTCCATTGCAAAAATTTTTTCTTGAGTCTTTTACATAAAATATCTTAGCCCATTCTACCTCTCCCTTCCCTTTCTCCCAGTACCTTCCCTTTTCACCCATTGATTTTATTTTTACATTAATATTATACCTTCAAATTCATCTCCCTCCTGTGCCTTGTCTACATATGCTCCTTCTAACTGCTCTAATAAATGAGAAGATTCTTATGATATCATCAGTTTTAACTTCCCATGCAGGAATGCAGTTCAAATGATTAAATCCCTCTCATAATTTACCCTTCCTGTTCACCTTCTCTATGCTTCACCTGAGTACTTGAAGATCAAACTTTCTGTTCAGCTCTGGTCATTTCAACAGGAACATTTGAAATTCCCCTGGTTCATTGAATGTCCAGCTTTTCCTCTGGAAGATGATGTTCAGTTTTGCTGGGCAGCTGATTCTTGGTTGCATTCCAAGCTCTTTTACCTTCTGGAAAATTATAAGGACTATATTTCTGTAAAATAACATGTAGTATCTGTGTTAAACCAAGACTAGGCATTATCTACAAGAGGTATAAGCTAAAAGCCTTTCTAGTAAGATGAAAATGAAGCAAGGGTATCCATTATTACCACTCTTATTCAAAATTGGACTAGAAATTGTAATTATAGCAAGAAGAAAAAAAGGATATTGAAGAAATGAGGATAGGTAATAAAGAAACAAAACTATCACTGTTAGTAGATGATGTGCTGCTTTACTTAGAGAATTCTACAGAATCAGCTATAAAATTACATGAAATAATTAACAACTTTGGAAATGCTGGAGGATATATAATAAACCTGCAGAAATCATCAGTATTTCTGTATAGTACTGATAGAATTGAAGAGGAAGAGATAGAGCATTTTCATTTCACCCTGCCAAGTATTATAAACACAGAAACTATATGAACAGAATTCATACATATAAAATAGATCTAAATAATTGCTTAACAGAATGTTTAATCAATGGAATATTCTAGGCATACAATATGCAGAAACAAATGAACACAAGAATAACAGTCTTTGATCAACCCAAAGATCTCAGGGATTGGGAAAGAATTTATTATTTGAAAAAAAATGAGGCTGCTGAGAAAATTGGAAAGTAGTTTGGCAAAGACCAACATTTTTTTTTAGGTTTTTGCAAGGCAAATGGGGTTAAGTGGCTTGCCCAAGGCCACGCAGCTAGGTCATTATTAAGTGTCTGAGGCCGGATTTGAACCCAGGTACTCCTGACTCCAGGGCTGGTGCTTTATCCACTGCGCCACCTAGCCGCCCCAAGACCAACATTTTATAATGTACATGTGAAGATAAACTCAAAATGGTTATGTAATTTAGATGTAAAAGCTGTTATCATAATCAAATTAAGGGAATATAGAAAAAATAGGTGCGGCTAGGTGGCGTAGTGGATAAAGCACCGGCCCTGGAGTCAGGAGTACCTGGGTTCAAATCCGGCCTCAGACACTTAATAATGACCTAGCTGCGTGGCCTTGGGCAAGCCACTTAACCCCATTTGCCTTGAAAAAAAAAGAATGGGGAAAAAATAGCTATCAGATCTATGAATAGAAGAAGAATTCAAGACCAATAAGCACTGGAGAGCTTCATGGAGGGGGAAAATGGATAATTTTTTTTTGTTTTAGTTTTTTAGGTTTTTGCAGGGCAAATGGGGTTAAGTGGCTTGCCCAAGGCCACATAGCTAGGTAATTACTAAATGTCTGATGCTGCATTTGAACCCAGGTACTCCTGACTCCAGGGCAAGTGCTCTGTCCACTGCACCACCAAAATGGATAATTTTAATTACAAGAAATTAGAAAGTATTTTCATAAAATCAATGTAGCTAAAATTAAAAGGAAAGCAGGAAATAGGAAAATATCTTTATAACATATTTCTCTTAGGAAAATCTTATTTCTGAAATTTACAAGAATATGAATTACTTTCCAATTGATAAATAGTAAAAAAGTGTGAAGTGGCATTTCTCAGAGAATGAAAATGAAGCAACCAATGACCATATGAAAAATACTCTAAATCACTAATAATTAGAGAAATGCAGATTTAAAAAATTCTGAGTTATGGCTTCATCCATTAGATTGTCTATGATGACAAAAAAAAAGATGACAAATGCTGGAGGGTATGTGGGGCAATAAGTATTTTAATGCAGTATTAGTGAAGCTATGGACTAGTTCAACCATTCAGGAAAGCATTTTGTTGTTGCTATGCCCTCCAAAGTTATTAAAATCTTTGATCATATCTTTTCAACCTAGTTATTTGATCAATATTTCAAAGAGATTTTTTTTTTTGTTGTTGTTGTTTTGTTTTGCAAGGAAATGGAGTTAAGTGGCTTGCCCAAGGCCACGCAGCTAGGTCATTATGAAGTGTCTGAGGCCGGATTTGAACTCAGGTACTCCTGACTCCAGGGCCTGGATCCAGGCTTTATCCACTGTGCCACCTAGTCTCCCCAAAGAGATTTTTTTTAAAAATGAGAAAGGGCCCATATGTACAAAAAATATTTATAGCATCTCCTTTTGTATTAGCAAAGAATTAGAAACTAAAGTGAAGCTCATCAGTTTAGAGGTGACTGAACAAGTATATGAACATAATGAAGTAATTTTGCTATAAGAAATAATGAATGGGAGACTTGCAGAAAATCTTGTGAAAATATGATCTGATATGAAGTAAAGTGAGTAAAACTAGCATAACAATTTAATATAATAACAATATTGTATAAGTATTCAATTCTGGAAGTCAACCACACAATAACCAGTATTCCAAAGAATTCAGAATGAAACATTATCTGCCTCCGGAAAGCGAATTGATGGACCTGGAGTGAAAAATTAAAGGCATATTTTTTATATTTCTTGAAATATGATAAAAAATTTGTTTTTTTGTTTACATATTTGAAGTGGATTTTATTTGTCTTGCTTGAGTGAAAGAGAAGAGAGGAACTGAAAATTAAATTTAAAAAAGAAAACTCACACAACTATTCTTTATGTTTTTTTTTAGGTTTTTTGCAAGGCAAATGGGGTTAAGTGGCTTGCCCAAGGCCACGCAGCTAGGTAATTATTAAGTGTCTGAGACCGGATTTGAACCCAGGTACTCCTGACTCCAGGGCTGGTGCTTTATCCACTGTGCCACCTAGCCGCCCCTCACACAACTATTCTGATGGCGTCCACTTCAAATTTCTGTAACACAGTCTTACTATCCTACTTTTTTCACTGATTCTTCAAAATTTTTTCCTCCCTCCTCTAACCTCCTATGGCTCCCTAACCCCATCAGTTGAGAACTCTGCCTCATATTTTACCAAGAAAATGAGACTTTGTGTCTGAGCTCCCTCTTCTCCCCTCTTTCTCATCTCATATCATAAAGTTACCTTCTGCTACTATATCTTCCTTTACCCCATCGCACATGAAGAGGTGACTTTACTCTAGGTACACCACCCAATCCAATGGATGGTTAGTGGTTGTCCTTTGTTCTCATCTGAAGAGAACCAAAATGACATCACTATGTTGGAGTCAAGTAACAGTGTATATGATTGTAGCCGATCTAACAAATATGAGCTTAGAAAATTCTACCAGAGGTCAAACACAAATAGTTCACGTGAACATTTTGGACTATTCTAAACTTGTATATTTCATTTTATTTTAAGCTCCTTTAATACTATTTTGCTTATAGAGCATAGTCCCTTCTTTGATGGAACCAAAGTTTGCTCCATGGTCCTTTACCAGCATCTCTCAAAGCACACAATCAATTTCTACATTCTTTATAGAGACAGTATTCTTGTACCATTTCTTTTGACCTTCATGTGAGGGCTTGCCTCACATAATTGTCTATAAAAATAGTCTTTTAGGGAAATGTGTGTTTGATATTTGAACAATGTGGCTGGTCCATTGGTGTTGCCTTCTCTGTGGTAGACTTTGCTGGGTAGTTTGTTAGTTTGAGAAAGGACCTCAGTGTATAGTACCTTATCTTGACAGGTGATCTTCAGAATCTTTCTAAAACAGTTCAAATGGAAGTGATTCAGTTTCATAGGCATACGACAAGAAGGTCAGCACAACAACTCCATAGACTTTCAGGCAGTCTAATACCTCTTGTCTCCCATACTCTTCCTCAGAGACTACCAAACACTGAACCTAAAGAATCTTTCTGACTCCAGACCCCAACATTGTATCCACTCTATTACTTTGTTGCCTGGGAAATCTTTAATTGCATCCCAAAGCACAGATTTTGGGTTAGTTAGTGTTACCTCTCAGAGCATACGGACTGGTAAGGGAGGTATTCTGCATAAATGCCTAATACTAAGACATAAAGGCATTATTTTTTTGGGCTTTCTGCTTTATTGTTCTTCAGAAACAATTCTATTTACTCTATCATTGTTTATTGACACTAATTGGAGAAAGGATAAAATTTCTAGTTTACTATTTTATTGGTTTTGTGATATAGAAGTCCTTTATTGAATTTTTAAACATGAATTTCTTTTAGACTTAGCTAACAACAGAATATAATGATACCTGTGAGAGTAGAATATTAATTTGGTTCTTTTTGTCATTCAACTTGAATTCCATCTGATTCACAGCATTCCAAAGAAATTTAATTTTGACTCTATATTTTTGTTTTATTTACTTTGAGAATGTAAATAGCATGCATGCTTTGAAAAAAATAAAATATCCCCATTCCTAGCTATGCATTTCCTCTTTTGTACTATGATATTTAAAGAAGTTATAGCATTCATAATCATGCCACACAAGGTGGCAGCATATGGCAGCTTTATGACTTTTAATATCAAATTCAACCTAGCACTATAAATTTTAGATGTAAGATGTAAACTAACTCAGTTTCCAATGAAACAAAGTCTTTGCTAAGACATCTTTTTTTTTTGCAAGGCAAATGGGGTTAAGTGCCTTGCCCAAGGCCACACAGCTAGGTAATTATTAAGTGTCTGAGGTCAGATTTGAACTCAGGTACCCTTGATTCCTGAACTGATGCTCTATCCAATGCTCCACCTAGCCATCCCATTGTGCCACCTAGCCACCCCTCCAAGACATCTTTTTAAAAAAGTAGTATGTATCATAATCCTTGGTTTCTCATCTCAGCTATTTTTTTTTGTATTTAATATGTAAAAACTAAACAAAAACAGGATTTTTAAAAATTAAGTAAAAGAAGCAGCCATAGTTCAAGGATAAGATCCCTGGATTTGGAGTCAGAGGTACTAAATTGAATCTAGGCTTTGTTATTACCATTGTGTGATCTTTCTACTAGTAACTTCATCTCTCTAGAGACCACTTTCCTCATCTGTAATGACAGAATTAAAATTAAAATTAATCCTATTCATATTTCAAACTTTTTAGCTTGGAGCTCAAGTCCTTCACCTTCCATTTTCAGTCTCATTCCATACACTTCCTTCCCAATACTCTTTTGCTCTCATTCAATCCTACTACTTAGTACTTTTCAATTTCCTATTCCTGCTTTTTCCAAAGCCTGGAATGGCCTGCATTATTCTCTTACCTAATGAAATCCTAGTCATTCCTTAAACTTTGGTTTAATTTCTATAGCATTCTTTCTTGATCTCCTTAGTCAGTAATGGCCTTCCCTTCCCCTGCACTACACATTGAATTTTGCTTGCAAATCTGCTTTAGGTGCAGCTCTAAAGCCACTGACCTCTTGGTTCAAGTTTGATGTTGGAATGACATGAAATACTTGCAAGGAAGGCATTGCATTTTTAATAAAGGAGAAGCTTTACTTTGTCTTTGATCATATTTGTTCTCTGTTCTTGAAGAAGACCAGCATGTCAGGGAGGTGATGCTGTGATAATCAACCTTGCCTTTTTGGACCAGTGAATCAGGATGACTGGAGATGGACTTGGATGTGAGACAATCAGGGTTAAGGGACTTGCCTAAGGTCTCACACAGTTAGTAATTGTCAAGTGTTTGAAGCTGGATTTGATCTCAGGTCCTCCTGACTTCATGACTGGTACTCTACCCACTGTGCTACCTAACTGCCCTTAGTTCAAGTTTGATGTTGAAATGAAATGAAGCACTTGAAAGTCATAGAATATTTAATAGAAGAGTTTTTTTAATCCTTATGCAGCAGGAATAATCCCAGTCACTTGTCACAACATAATGCTTCTTGGAGTCTAGGGCAATGACCAAATTTGAATGGCAGCAAGTACATGTGGCAGAGACCAAGAAGCTCCATCAGGGAGGTGAGGGTCAATCAGCTTGCAGAGAAAGAGAAATCAGAGAAATTGTTGTCTTCTTATAGCATCTCTTGCACATGTTTGTTCTGAATTGTATGTAAATTAAATGTGCTATATTCCCCTCTCTCTGCAAAAATCTACTTTCAGTGTCTTAAGGATAAACTAGAATATGCCAGTGAATGTAGCAAGTCCTTTCCATTTGGAAAGTTTTCCAGTATCAGCCTGGTGATGGACTATTGTCTAGTGCTTGAAATCAATCCTAAATAAAATGGGAGAGATTTGACATTAGGTTTACTACAGAGTGATGGATGTTTTTGACTATAGCAGCTCTAAAGTTATGTTCACTAAGGATAATGAACATAGATTTTTGAGGTATTCCATTGAAATAAATCACAATCCCTTACTAGATTGTATAATCCATAAAGGCAGGACAATGCCTTTAATAAACATTTTGCTGTTTGCATCAGGGTCCTCAAAACATGCTTTAGAGCATTGGGCAGAGTCTTAGAATAAGCATCTTATTAAAAATGCAGCTGAAGTGGTGTCTGAACTCCTTTCTCTTCATTTTGAAACAATGGAATAGAACCAAGCATTGCTAGAAAATTATATACCCCATTAAAGAGACACATAGGACACACACTGTCTCTCCTGGCTGCTTCTCCTAAGGTCATCTCACAGGGAAAGAATGCAGAAATGCACCCACATCCATGATGTTCTCTTGGAAACACAAACAATGCAGTTCTTTCCACATTTCTGAAATTCACTAGGGACTTATTCTTGCTCTGGGGAAAACCTAAGCTATCAAAAGGAACAAAAATAGACCAAACTAATTAAATCAACTAGGCCATTAACAACACTTCTTTCTAAATATCCACACTGAGAGTTCATGCTTTGATGCCATTCAACTATGAGGGGATTCAGGACTGCTTGTTATCTGAGTGCTGATCAAATCATCTATGCTCAGCTTCTCCATAACAGCTGGCCATGGTGCTGATAAAAACAAGATCTAACACTTTCTTCACTAAGGCACAATACACAGCTTTGCATATGAAAGCACAATAATCATTGGTTGATCCTCGGAAATAATTGTAGTCACATAAAATTGTAAGTATAGAACCATTTCTCTTTCTACCAGTATCACTAAATTAATGCTAGATAGCATCAGGCTATCTGGCAATGAAATTAAGTAGTTATTATGCTTTACTGACTGATCTGATGTTAATTGTCAACTGATTGAGTTGCTGGTAGGGGATGTAAGATTCATTCTCTGCCTTTCTTTCTCCAATTTATGATTGGGGAAGTTCCAGAATTGCCTTCATGATAATTTCATTTTTTAAAAGGTGGAGGAACCAATAAGTCTATATTTTATATTTGAACTGATTTAGATTAACAGAGAAGAACTGATCACTGTGGTTAAAATGATGGGAACACTGGAGAAAAGTGACACCTATCCCTTAGAATTTGTGATAGAGAAGAAAGCTAGGTATAATTTCATGTAAATGTAAGATTTGGGGGAAATAGATTTCAAAGTTTTCAGGGGAAGAATGGACTTAAAATCTTTAGGAAAGGGCACCCAGAAAGGGAGGGGAAACTCTCAAAAAATAAAATTCTACAAAGTGATTTTGTTGAGGAAAAGAATGAGAGTTATCTGAAAAAGCTTATATGAATATATTAGCAAAAACCAACCCACGTAGATTTTAAAAATCTAAGTCATGAAGATGAAAGCAAGAGAAGTTTGCAGAGGATGATATGAATTGATCATATATATATATATATGTATGATCAATGCATATCTATATCTATCTATCTATCTGTATGTGTGTATATATATATATATATATATATATATATATATATATACATATAGTAATAACATTCGGAATGCCTTGAGGCAGCTGATAGAAGCCAAAGAGAACCAACAAGATTTTTTTTTATTTATGTAAGGATAGGGATTATTGAATTGATTAATCATTACCCTATCCTAGGTGATCAGATATTATGTCCCATAAGTAAGAATGTCTGAATTAAACAATCAATAAATCCAATACTTTAGAATAAGTTTAAAAAATTTTTGAAAGTTATTATTTGAAGTGAAGTAATGTTGCACATGAAATGTGTTTGAATTGGTGGAAGGAATTTGATCTTTCCCTGTGTAGGGTCTATAAAATAGCAAAGTAGTTTAAAAATGAGAGACTGGAGCTAATGTTGAGCCAGGGGAGAGTGTTCTAGTCAATTCTAAGAAAGAATTATTTGGATAGGAGGTAGAATGGAGAAGAAGAATGACTCTTATGTTTTGGCTTAGGATTCTTCTTTGGTTTGAGGATGCCAGTTTTTCATTGGTATCCTCATAGCATCATAGAGTTAGCAGTGATTGTCAGTAGGTATGAATAGCTGATGATTGTATTTCATGTGACAAAGAAAGACAGTTAGTGGTCTATGAGAAGTCCAACAGAAAAACTGCAATGTATCTAAGTTAGCTTTTGCTGGGACTCTGCATGTACAGGTAGGAGAGTATTTTACAAACTTTTTGGGGGGAAAGTGGGATGTGTTGTAACAACTATAGGATTGGAGTAAAATATCCATTTCAAAAAGATAATTAAATCTGACTAATTTATTTCCCTGACAACCATGAAGCAAATAACACAGTAGTGGAGGCTCAAATTAGAAAACTAGCTTAGTCCCATAGGGATCCCTTGAATCTGAAAATGAATTGTAGCAACCATCTTCCGGGGACCTGACTTATCAGACTGCAAAGGGGTTGGAGAATAACTCTATATTGCGCACTTAGTTTGTTAGGGGAAAGAGGGCAGATGCTCAAAAGGAACAGTACTATTTTTGGAATGAATAAGAGTATCCTAATAGTTTTTAGGAACTATTTCTTCATATTCCTTTGACTACTTATTTACCAGAGAATGGATTTTGGCTTTGTCAATTGAGAACAAAATCTGGAACTGAAATAATTTATAAAGAAGTTTATTAAGCCATCCAGGGGAGGAGAGAGCCAAAAAAAAAAAAAGACTCCAAACTCCCCCACCCCGACCCCAAGTGCCTTAATTTACACATTTTTCAAACAAAGGAACAAGGAAAAGATAGCTGATTGGCCAACATAGAGACAATTTGCAGATAAGACACTTAAGATGTATAATGGGAGAAAATTCCTCCCACTTTTTGCAATAATCTTTGAAACTGACTGGTTTCTGATCAGCAGAACCTGAAGTCCTGAGTTAAGCATTAAGCAAATCTGGTCTCTAAGCAACAGGTCTGGTTTCTCAGTCATGCAGGGCTAGGTTCAAACAATACCATAAAGTTTCTGCAGTCTCATATTTCTCTATATTTTGGATGTCAAGCCTTTATCATGGAAATTTGATACAGTGATTTGCTCAGTTAAGTGTTTCCCTTCTTAGTTGTATTCATTTTGTTTATAAAAAATCTTTCAGTGTAATATAATCAAAATTATATATTAAATCCTTTGTGAATATCTCCATTCCAAGTTTGGTTAATAATTCACCCCACTGCCCCAGGATAGGACTGAAAAATATATAATCTGCTTCCTTTCTAATTCTCATATCATATGATCTTTAATATTCAGTTCACATATCTACTTTGAGTTTATCATGATGCAAAATAGTGATCTCAGACTAATTTATGCTAGATGATTCTCCAGTTTTCCCTGAAGTTATTTTCAAATGTGTAATTCTTTCCTAGATGATTTATGTTTTTTGGCTTATTGAACACTGGGTTGCTTATTTCTAGCTATTTTTTGTCTAGTCGGTTTCATTGATCTACTTTTCTATTTTTTAACTAATACCAAATAGCTTTGTTGAGTATTCTTTTTTTTTGAGTTTTACAATTTTATTAAAGATATTATTTGAGTTTTACAATTTTTTCCCAATCTTGCTTCCCTCCCCCCACCCCCACCCCACAGATAGCATTCCGTCAGTCTTTACTTTGTTTCCATGTTGTACCTTGATCCAAATTGGGTGTGATGAGAGAGAAATCATATCCTTAAAGAGAAGTCTAAGAGGTAACAAGATCAGACAATAAGCTATCTGTTTTTTTCTAAATTAAAGGGAATAGTCCTTGCACTTCCTTCAAACTCCACAGCTCCTTATCTGGATACAGATGGTACTCTCCTTTGCAGACAGCCCAAAAGTGTTCCCAATTGTTGCGCTGATGGAATGAGCAAGTCCTTCAAGGTTGAACATCACTCCCATGTTGCTGTTAGGGTGTACAGTGTTTTTCTGGTTCTGGTCATCTCATTCAGCATCAGTTCGTGAAAATCCCTCCAGGTTTCCCTGAAATCCCATCCCTCCTGGTTTCTAATAGAACAATAGTGTTCCATGACATACATATACCACAGTTTGCTAAGCCATTCCCCAATTGAAGGACATTTACTGGATTTCCAATTCTTTGCCACCACAAACAGGGCTGCTATAAATATTTTTGTACAAGTAATGTTTTTACCCTTTTTCCTCATCTCTTCAGGGTATAGACCCAGTAGTGGTATTGCTGGGTCAAAGGGTATGCACATTTTTGTTGCCCTTTGGGCATAGTTCCAAGTAACTCTCCAGAAGGGTTGGATGAGTTCACAGCTCCACCAACAGTGTAGTAGTGTCCCAGATTTCCCACATCCCTTCCAACAATGATCATTATCCTTCCTGGTCATACTGGTCAATCTGAGAGGTGTGAGGTGGTACCTCAGAGAAGCTTTCATTTTGCATTTCTCTAATAATTAATGATTTAGAGAATTTTTTCATATGGCTATGGATTACTTTGATCTCCTCATCTGTAAATTGCCTTTGCATATCCTTTGACCATTTGTCAATTGGGGAATGGCTTTTTTGTTTTAAAAATATGACTCAGTTCTCTGTATATTTTAGAAATGAGTCCTTTGTCAGAATCATTAATTGTAAAGATTGTTTCCCAATTTACTACTTTTCTTTTGATCTTGATTACATTGGTTTTATCTGTGCAAAAGCTTTTTAATTTAATGTAATCGAAATCATCTAATTGGTTTTTAGTGATGTTCTCCAACTCTTCCTTAATCATAAACTGTTCCCCTTTCCATAGATCTGACAGGTAGACTAGTCCTTGATCTTCTAATTTGCTTATAGTATTGTTTTTTATGTCTATGTCCTGTAACCATTTGGATCTTATCTTGATAAAGGGTGTGAGGTGTTGGTCTAATGTAAGTTTCTTCCATACTAACTTCCAATTATCCCAGCAGTTTTTATCAAAGAGGGAGTTTTTATCCCGGTGGCCTGACTCTTTGGGTTTATCAAACCGCAGATTACTATAATCCTCTCCTGCTTTTACACCTAGGCTATTCCACTGGTCCACCACTCTGTTTTTTAGCCAATACCAAACAGTTTTGCTGACTGATGCTTTATAATATAATTTTAGATTGGGTAGGGCTAAACCACCTTCATTTGCATTTTTTTTCATTAAGCTCCTGGCAATTCTTGACTTTTTATTGTTGAGTATTCTTGATGTCAGGTCTGAGATCAGATCTGATGAAGCTATTCCAAGTATAATAGGCGAAATGGGCACCTCAGACACAAAATGGGAATGAAATGACCCACTCATAGTCCATCTGACAGTAACAAAAGGAGACTTTCTTAGTCATAGCAGGGGAGGGACATTCAGGGCAGGGAAAGGATGATCATTAAAGCAGGAGTCTTGATTCAGCTGATTACATCTTTTCTAAGCTCATATTCATCAAGCTGCTGGCACTTAGTCAAAACCTTAGGGAGAAGGTCTAGCCCTTTATGTCTTACTGTTTTAATATTCAGAGAATCAAAAAGTTGCATCATTGTAGTCCTTTACTCCCTTGAGCCAATTAAATCTTGAGGAGAATTTCTCCCCCCCCCCTTTTTTTGTTAATGAACTTCTTGTTTTTAAATCTCTTAAGTTTTCCCCTATATCTGTTTCCTGTTTCTTCCCAGTGAATCAGCCCAAATAACAAGAAATATTTTTTAATAGAAAAAAGAAAAAGGAGAGGAAGAAACAATCAGCAAGATTGGCCAATACATTAAAAATGAGAAAATATTATAGAATGTCCCATAAGAGAAGGGTGAATGTGGAGGGAGTTTTCTTATCCCTCTTCTTTGGGGCCATGCTTTTCCTTTGTAATGTTTGACATTCACTTAATTTTGTTTCTAATTTCTTGGCTGCCCTTGTCTTAGTCAAGATGTTATTTGTTTTCTCAATTATGCATATTTTGTAATAGTTCATGTAATAATTTCTATGTTTCTCTGTATTTCTCATTTTTTATAGCACATCAATATTCCATTACACTTCTATATCACAATTTGTTTCTAATTTGTTGCAAGCACAAAAAAGGCTGCTATGAAGCATTTTCATTTCATCAATGACCGTATGGATATTGAAAACTGGAATCTGTGGCTTAGAGGGTATGAACACTTTAATCACTTAATTTGCATAATTAAAAATTACTTTTCAAAATAATTGTTGTCTACTAACAACAAAAGGTCAAAATTGGGATGAAATGACATTCACAATCCATCTAACTGTTAAGAAAATGGAGCTTATCTTCCCACAACTGCTCCAAAATTAACCATTTCCATCTTTTAATCATATTAACCAATTTTGCTGGGAATGAGACAAGATCTCAGTATTATTTTGCTGGATACTTTTCTTTTTAGATGATTGCTATGATTTTGTCATTCTTTAGAGAAATGTTTATTGAGGGGAATAGAACCAAAACAGTAGAGAAAAGTCAGGCACTAATCTGAGCTCTCCCAATTTCCCCTTTCAAACAATATCTCAAAGCAAATTCTGAAGCAGCAGAATCCACTAAAGGCTGAGCTGAAGAAATTTTTCAACCTAAGTCACCTTAGAGGGTGAGCAAAAAAAACTTATCACACTGGGGAGAGAGTGGAGTACAGTCCAATGCAGGGTATGCCAGCACAGGAAACCAGACCTTGGAGGTGAGTGAATCAGTGGCAGCAGTGGCTGCCACAAGCTCTGTCTACAAATGTAAGGGGGTCAATCATTTGGTCAGATGGAGATTATAAAGGTAATTTGCTGGTACTGGGTACAAGTATCTGTTGTATTGGAGTCACAGTCCTGGATCACAATTCCTGGGTGAAGAGGAGCCACTAAAACACCATAGTTTGTGATTGCAGGGGAGGACTTTGATCTTAGTTCCAGGGCAGAAAAGAGTGCTTATAATTGCTCACAGAGCAGAGCAGAGCCTATCTCTCCTTAGATCATGCAACTTTGGAAAAATTAAAAGCTTATAAACACCCTCACTAACTGCACAAAAAATCTGAAGTTTGGGTCAGTACTGTCTCCACACCTGGAGCAGAGCCCAACTTTAAAAAAGGCTAAAAGTCAAGAAACATGTTACAGAAATGAACAAAAAACACAAAAAACCCCACTACACACATAAAAGATTCTGACCATAGAAAGTTCCTAAAGCAACAGGGATCAAAACACAAACTCAGAAGAAAACCGCATAATCAAAAACTAGTAAATACCCAAAACCTCAAGGAAAAATTGATCTCAGGCCCAAAGAAAATTCCTGGAAGACCTATACAAAGACTTTAAAAATCAAGTAAGAGAGGTAGAGGGAAAAATTGGGTAAAGAAATGATGGTAAAAGAAGAAAAAAGAATAAATAGTTTGATAAAGGAGGCACAAAAATACTGAAGAAAATAAAATCTATAAAAATAATATGTCAAATAGAGAGGTACAAAAATCTAATCAAGAGAACAACTTCTTAAAAAACAGAAGTGGACACTGGACAAAAGAGGTACAAAAATTCAATGAAGAAAAGAATTCTTTAAAAAAAGATTCCAAATGGAAAAGGAGGTACAAAAGCTTAATGAAGAAAATAATTCCTCAAAAATTAGAATTGAACAAATGAAAGTTAATGACTCCATTAGATATAAAAGTAGAAATATATAAAATAAAAAGAATGAAAAAAAGAAGAAAATGTGAAAAGCAACTAACCTGGAAAACAGATCCTGAAGAGATAATTAAATTATTATTGAACTACTTGAAAACCATGGTTAAAAAACCCCTAGATATCATCTTTGTAGAAATTATCAAGGGAAAACTGCCTTTTACCAAAGGGTTCAATAGAAATTGACAGACTCTATCAGTCATTTCCTGCACAAAATCCCACAATGAAAACTCCTAAGAATACTAAGACCAAATTCCAATGCTTCCAGCTTAAGGAGAAAATATTACAACAGCCAGAAGCAATTCAAAAGTCATAGAGTCACAGTCAGGATAACACAAATTTTAGCAGCTTCTACATTAAAGGATTAGAGGGACTGAAATATGATATTTCAGAGGGCAAAAGAGCTAGGATTATAACCAAGAATCACTTATCCAGCAAATGAACCATAAATGATACAGAGGTCTGTCAAGCATTCCTGATAAAAGGACCAGATCTGAATAGAAAATTTAACTTTCTAATATATAAAACTCAAGAGAAGTATAAAAAGATAAACAGGAAGAGCATAAAGCATTTAATAAGGTTAAACTGTTTACATTCCTATATCAGAAGATGTTTCTTGTAACTCTTAAGAACTTTATCTTTCTTAGGGCAATGAGAAAGAATATATAGGGGCAGTAAGTACAGGTATGAGTTGAATATGATGAAATAATCACTAAAACTGTAATTAAGAGGTAAAAAAGAAGAATGAACTGGGAGGGGGGTGGCTAGGTGGCTAGGTGGCGTAGTGGATAAAGCACCAGCCCTGGAGTCAGGAGTACCTGGGTTCAAATCTGGTCTCAGACACTTAATAATGACCTAGCTGTGTGGCCTTGGGTAAGCCACTTCAACCCCATTTGCCTTGCAAAACAAAACCAACCTAAAAAAAAAAGAATGAACTGGGAGAAGGGAGAGATAGAATGAGAGGCAATGAAGAGCTTTAAGAATAGAGATGAAGATGAATGAGTGATATGGGAGTGCTTGAGCCTTACTTTGATCAGAATTGGCTCAAAGAGGAAATAAAATAGACACTGAATTAGTTATTGGAATCTATATTACCATATGGGAAAATATAAGGGGAATGGGATAAGGGGAAGGGAAGGATTGATTAAAAGGAGGGTGGGTTGGGCAAGGTAGTAGTTAGAAACAAAACACTTTTGAAGATAGGGTGAAGGGAGAGAGAATAGGATAAAGGAAAAAATAAATGGAAGGAAATATGATTAAAAATTATACAAATTTTTCAATAAGTGTGATAAAGGTCTCATTTCTGAAATATATAGAATCAAATGTATGGAATTAAGAACCATTCCCAATTGATAAATGGTCAAAAAAATATGAACAGACAGTTTTCAGACAAAATAATCAAAACTATCTATAGTCATATAAAAATGCTCTAAATTACTATAGATTAAAACAACTCTGAGGCATCACTCCATGACTATTAGATTGGTTAATATGACAGAAAAGGAAAATGACACATTTGGAGGGGATATAGGGAAATTGAGACCCTAATGCATTGTTGATAGAGTCATGAACCAATCCAACCATCCTGTAGAGCAATTTGGAACTATGTCCAAAGGGCTATAAAACTATATACACCCTTTGACCAGTTATAGTACTACTAGATCTGTACCTTAAAGGAAAAAAAGAGAAACTAATTATTAAAAATATTTAGAGTAGCTTTTTTAGTGGTAACAAAGAACTGGAAATTGAGGAGATGCCATCAATTGGGGTATGACTGACCAAGTTATGGCACATAATTTGATGGATTACTACTATGCTATTGTAAAAAATGATATGCAGGATGCTTTTGGGAAAAATAAGGAAAGATTTGCATGACCTGATGTGCAGTGAGCAGAACCAGGAGAACAACTGTAATAGCAGTGTTATATGATGATTAACTATGATCTATTCTCAACAATAGCTATTCTCAACAATACAATGATTCAAGACAATTTTGAAGGACTTATGATGAAAAATACTTTCCACTTCTAGAGAAAGAACTGATGGAATCTATATGCAGTTCAAAGCATACCATTAACCTTTTTTCTTCTTATTTTGTCTATTTTTTTTCACAATATGACTAATATGGAGATATGTTTTCCATGCCAGGACATGTATAGCTTTTATTAAGTTGATTATTCTCCAAATGAGAAGGTAGAGGAGGGACAGAATTTGGATCTCAAGTTCTTAAAAAATGGGTGATAAAATGTTTTTATTTCAACTTTTGCAAGGGAATTGGATTAAGTGACTCACCCAGCTAAGTAAGTATTAAGTATTTGAGGTGTGATTTGAACTCAGGTCCTCCTGAGTCTAGGGCTGGTGCTGTATCCACTGCACCACTTATCTGCCCTCTAATAAAATGATTTTTTTTTGCAAGTAATTGGGGGAAAATACAATTTTGAATAATTTTTTAAAATAAAAAAGAAATTTTTGCTCATAAAATTGCACATTTATGCATTGGGGGATGATGTTTGGTCACATATAATATATATGAATAATTTGAATATTTAATATCTATCTCTCTATGTAGTTCAATTGTGTCAGCCTGGAGTGGTTGCCATTTTCCTTTACACATGAGGAACCGAGGCAAATAAGGGTTAAATGACTTGTACAAAATCAGAACAATAGTAAGTATCTGAAGCCATAGTTGCTGAGGTTTTTTCCCCTTCAGGCAAAACACTACTGTTTCAAGTGCTCTTTAGATTTTAGAAGGAGCAGCTAAGTGGTGCATTGGATAGAGCATGGGCCTTTGATTCAGGAGGATGGGAGTTTGAATCTAACCTCAGACACTTGCCTCTTACTAGCTGTGTGACCTTGGGTAAGTCACTTACCCTTGATTGCCTCACATTCAGGGCCATCTCCAGTCATCCTGATTCATATCTAGCCACTGGACCCAGATGTCTCTGGTAGAGACACCTCCTCAGTGAAATCCAATTCACATGCTTGTCATGGCATCACTTCCCTGATGATGTGGTCTTCTTTGAAAATGAAGGACAAATGTTATTATTATTATTATTAGATTTTAGAAACTGAATTGCTTTTCCTCAGTGAATATCAAATCCAAATATTTTCAGAAATGTTAGAAATAGTAAGTTTCTAATAGCCTGCTCCTTGTTTTCATGCTAGCTTCAAACCTCTAGTTCCTTTTATATATTTTCCATTTTCCTAAGGCAGAATAATTATAAGATAATAATTATACTATATTATTATATAATAATTATATAATAAATATAAGATAATGATTATAATATAATAGTAATTATAAGTTCATAGATTTACAATTATAAGGTACATAAAGAGTCACCTAGCTCAACCTACTCATTTTTCATGGGAAAAACCTGATGCCCAGAGGGCTTGTGACTTTCTCAATATCACTTTAGTAAAAAATGATATAACTGGGATTTAAAACCATTCCTCCCATATCAAGTTTAGTGATCTTTCCACCACACCAATGTGATCTTTGAATGAAAAATTCATTGAGGACTGAAATGTATTTACTTTCAATTGGTTTTGAGAAGACTATTTTGGAGTAAAAAAAACTTGGACTTTCATAGTGTTCTTTGAACATTCATTATTATTAAAAGTCAGAAGTCTCTCACTTGTATACATCCTTGAAGGTTCCAGAGAGAAAGAGCTTACAAGATATAATATGAGAGCCAAAGTATCAGTAATCCTTTGGTTTCAACACTCACATGAGGGAATCAAGGGACTAAGAGGTAAAGTGATTCATCCAAGGTCACACAGTGTTTCTAGTTAAAGTTTAACCTTCAGACAGTAGCAGTGAAAAGTCAGAAGTTATATGTGAATGTCAGAGGTAAATTGGTTTCTTCACCTTTCTGAAAATGTTGAAAAGAAGAACAAAAGGACTTCCCCAATGTGCTTAGGAAAATCACTGCTTGCAAATGTTATTAACATTTTCAAAATTTGATATTCCTTAGGAACATGCAAGATGTGGGAGAGAGGTAACCTGAAATTATAAAACAAGAAATTCTCAAAAGATCTGTCATATGTGAGAAAATTCTCCTGTAGGTTATTTAAGTTCAGATATACTAAATGGGGACATCTTTAGGGAAGGAACATGACACTCATTTTGATAGGTAGTTTGCTGGTAAGTTGTGACATTGACAGATGTGAATTGATATAGCACTGTGTGACCTATTTCGAACTCAGAGGTAAATAGAAGGCATGAAAGAACATTATGAGAATCTCAGATTCTTCATATGACCTTCCAAAGAGACCAAAACTTTTTATATCCTTTCCAATATTTCCTAAAGTTTGGGAGATTTGAAAGTTTAAAATAGTGAACATTAAAATCAGTTTTATTTTCTTTCTTCCCCTCTTCTATGAATATGAATATATATCACAAAGCTATCCTTTATGAGCTCACTTAGTAATCATAAATATTGTAACCAACTAGATCTTGTTAGTTATTTTAGAGATTTTCTGCAAATTCCACTAATGCAGTCAATCTAAATGTGTTAATGTGTTATTTTCAGAATTTCTACTGCTGTAAATTGGAAAGAAGCCAGAGAACATAAGAATGAATGAGAAAGGATGACTACTTTTCCCCTGGCTAAACTAAATTTGAAGGGTTAGCAATTGAAGATAACTTTAGCATTAGGTCTACAGAATAGCCTCATTCATTGATAAGTTTCCACCTAGTTATTCATATATTTTTAATTGCTTTCTAATGACTGGGTTTGGTTATCAAATATGTTACTTTCCTTTGCACAAATCAATGTATTTTCTCCAAGTGACTGGATTTTTTCACTCACTAAATTTGTGATGCTAATAGCAATAGCATGCACCATGTATGCGTCTGTGGGTTTGCCACTGAAATGTCATATGATACATATGCAGAAACTTTTCATTGGTTCTATAGTGTCTTTAAAAAACTCTTGCCAACAAGAGTTGCAGCCATTCTCCTTGACCACTTTTTCTTAGTTTAATTCATTCACTGATTACTTGCTTCTAGCAAAAAACATTACTGTAAAGGGAAAGGTCTATGTAATGCTATGAAAATAACCGCTCATTTTGTCTCACTTTTTTATTTTATATTTTTAGGTGACGAAGACTAATCTGAAAGCTCTGACCTTGTTAGTTTTGAAAAATCAGGAGAGCAAGACTGGCAATCTAGAATTCTGAGTACATGCTAATTTTAAAGCCATGAAACAAGGAGTGACTTTCAGAACTGACATTAAGGACTGCAGAAGGATAAATGAGATCTGAGAGTCATCACATCTGGATTGAACTTGGTGAAAGAAATGCTATGTTAAGTCTGAGCCCATTCTCTCCAGAGATTAATATAAAATCAAGGAGTGTGTGACCTCAGGTTAGGGGAGAAATGTTATTATTTTTTATCCTTATATCTTCAAAGTCAATATCCTTTTGTTGAGTGATATTAAATGGATTCAATTCAGTTCAACAAACTTTACGTACCTACTATGAACAAGGGACTATGCTAAGCATTGGAAATACAAAAAGAGGGGAAAAGTAATTCTTATCCTCAAGGAGCTTACAGTGTAATTGGGGAAAAACATACAAACAAATATGTGCAAAACAAACAGGATAAATAGGAAATAATAAGCAAAGAGAAAACACTGGAATTAATCAGGGTAAGGGAAAATTTGCTGTAGAAGGTAAGATTTTAGGAAGCCTTGCATGTCAGGTTTCAGAGCAGAAGTAGAAGAGCTTTCTAGGAAAGAGAGACAAGAGAAAATGCTGGGAACTGAGAGAGGAAGTATTTTAAGCTCATAGCACCATCAAAAGACCAGTGTCACTGGATTGAAGTGTGTATTGAAGTGAAGTGTATTGAAGTGTATTGGGGAGTAAGGTAAAAAGAAGACTGGAAAGGTAAGAGGGGACTAATTTATTAAGAGCATTGATAGAGAAATGTCAGAGACTCCCCAAAACTTTCCCAAATTCCCCTCCAAACAACTTTCAGGCAGAACCCACAAAAGGACAAGTAAAACAATTCTTCACCTCAAGAAAACTTTGAAGGTCAATAGGAAATGTTTGTGGAGCTCAGGTCATCAGAGGTTCCATCAGGGTTGATAACACCCCAACAAACCAGCAGTTGACCTTGGGACAACTGAATCAACAGCATTACCTGTGACTTCTGGAGCCTGCAAATCACAGATGGTAAGGGTCAGTAGGAAATTACAGGGGTCTTTCAGGTGTTTTCATTGGGTGAGGACTCAATTATATTGTCTATTACCTTGATTCTGAAAACAGTCCCATGTTGCAGTCCCTGAGGAGGAGCACTAGAGTGGACAGCCAGAGTGGAGCAGGGACCCTGATCACAGTTCCAAAGCAGAAAAGAATGTTTATGTTTTGCCCATAAACCAGTAAAACTGTGAAAACACCACTCCTGAGGTTACCACCTGGAAGAAGTAAAAACTTATAGTCTCCCAGAACTAGCTTTGAAGATAGCTGCACAAGAAACCTAAGACTTGTGACAGTTTCCTGTGAGCAGCTCACCCTGTGAGCAGAGTCCTAATTTAATATCAAGATAAAAGTCAAGGAATAGACTGGGGAAATGAGCAAGCAACAACATTTAAAAAAAAGAACCTGACCACAAAGTCACTATGGAGACAGAGAGGATCAAAACACAAACTTAGAAAAAGATAATAAAGTCCATCTACTACATCCAAGATTTCAAAGAAAAGTAGGAATTGTTCTGAGGTCCAAAAAGAACTTTAAAATAAAGTTCCTAGAAGAGCTCAAAAAGATTTTAAAAATCAAATAAAAGAGGTAGAGAAATATTTGAAAAATAAATGATATTTATTCAATAATCAACTGTTTGATAAAGGAGGTACATTAATACCAAAAAACCAAAACAAAACAAATAAAATAGAGTAGGTCAAATAGTTAAAAAAAGCATACCTATTCAATGAAGAAAAGAATTCCTTAAAAAGCAGAAATCTACATGGAAAAAGACATACATAAATTCACTGGAGAAAAGATCTCCTAAAAATTAGAACTGGCCAATGGAAAAGGAGGTCCAAAAATTCAGTGAAGAAAATAATTCCTTAAAAATTAAAATTGGGGGACAGCTAGATGGCACAGTGGAATAACCCTGGAGTCAGGAGGATCTGAGTACAAATCTGGCCTCAGACACTTAATAATTTCCCAGCTGTATGACCTTGGGCAAGTCACTCTTAACCCCATTGCCTTAAATAAAAAATTAGAAAACATTAAAAGAATAGAATTGGACAAGTGAAAGCTAATGGCTTCATGACACACCAAAAGCAAGAAAACAAAATTAAAGGATGAAAAAGTAAAAGAAAATCACAGATGGTAAGGGTCAGTAGGAAATTACAGGGGAAATTGCAGGAGAAATATCTCCTTGTGAAAACAAGTGACCTGAAAAAATAGTTCCAGTAGAAATTTTTTAAGAATTATTAGACAATGTGAAAGTAATGATCAAAAAGGTATAGTCATCCTCTCTCAAGAAATTATCAAGGAAAATTGCCATAATATCTGAGAACCAGAGGATAAAATGGAAATTGAAAGAATTTCTCTAATCAGCTCTTGAAAGAGATTCCAAAATGAAAATTATGACTAAGTTCTAGAACTCTGAGGTCAAGGAGAAAATATTGCAAATGGCCAGAAAGAAACAATTCAAATATCATGGAACCTCAATCAGGATAACACAAGACTGAGCAACTTCTACATAACTAAAAATAAGATCTCTTGCAGAAACATTATGCTCCAAGAGGCAGGATCCTTACAGGTCTCATGTTTTTTTTTAAATTTTTTTGGAAAGATTTTATTTCTTTTTGAATCTTACAATTTTCTCCCAATCTTGCTCCCTTTCCCCCCTCCACAGAAGGCAATCTGTTTGTCTTTACATTGTTTACATGCTGTACATTGATCTAAATTGAATGTGTTGAGAAATCATAGCCTTAAGAAGAAAAAAAAATAAAATATCAGAGATAGCAAGATTATATAATTAGATAATGGATTTTTTTTTTAAAAATTAAAGGTAATAGTCTTTGGTCTTTGTTTGAACTCCACTATTTTTTCTCTGGCTACAGATGGTATTCTCTATCGCAGATACCCCAAAATTGTGCCTGATTGTTCCTGTGATGGAATGATCAAATCCAGCAAGGTTGATCATCACCCTCAGTTCATGCAAATCCCTCCAGGCTTCCCTGAATTCCCGTCCCTCCTGGTTTCTAATAGAATAATAGTGTTCCATAACATAAATATACCACAGTTTGCTAAGCCATTCCCCAACTGAAGGACATTTATTTGATTTCCAATTCTTTGCCACCACAAACAGGGCTGCTATTAATATTTTTGTACAAGTGATGTTTTTACCCTTTTCATAATCTCTTCAGGGTATAGACCCAGTAGTGGTAAGGTTTCACATTGTTTTGGGAAACCAAAAATTAATATCTATGTTGTATTTTTATGTATTTTGCTAGATAGTTCCCAGTTACATTTTGAAGCTTGTTTCCTCTTAGTTTGACACTATTTTACAAGTCCTATGCAGCCATGGTCCTAGCTGATGACATTTCAGAATAAAATTCTTTAAAATTTTGAAATTCTCCTGACTCTAGCATGTAAATTGGCCAGTGAGGTAGAAAGTATTTTAAGAACCAACCATGATGTGGGGTAGCTAGGTGGCGCAGTGGATAGAGCACTGGCCCTGGAGTCAGGAGTACCTGTGTTCAACCTGGCCTCAAACACTTAATAATGACCTAGCTGTGTGACCTTGGGCAAACCACTTAACCCCGTTGCCTTGTAAAAACCTTAAAAAAATAAGATCTAACCATGATGAACAGAGAAGCAGTTTCATGACTTTGTCAAAGTTCTTGAATAAGGTTTTCCTGATCATCTTCACAGATTAGAGCTGTACTACTCATCTACTTCTAAATACAGAACTGTCATATAGAGAGTACTGCTGAGCGACCCACTCATTAGACATCTTTACATTGATGGCAGTTGCAACAACCCAGTGATAGTGAGTGATGTCAGCAAGAAGTGGCAGTGCATATTAATCACATATATAACAGGAAATGGTAATAGCAAGCAACATTTTATCCATCAATCACAATGAACAAAGCATATCTCTGCTTCAGATTATGCCTGAATGATATAGGTGGCTAAATAGGCTACTTACGTAAGAACACTAGGGGAAAAACACCAACATTCTTCATTTTCAGTTAGCAACAAGGTCAGAGAGAGGATATGAACAGCAACTCTTTTATTTCAATACCTGGTCAATACTTATTAAACAATCTCTTTTCAGAATGCAAATCCAATTGCATAGCCTGAAGGAAATATCCAGTGACACAGCTATTATTTTCTTCAATCAAATCAGAAAAGACAATTCCATAAAGTATGGATTTACTAAAAAAATTGAACATTAGAATGATTTTCCTTCATCTACAGTTCCTTCAAGTATCAAGTCAATAGTCCTCTTGTGTTTATGTGCATGCTATATGATTGAGGTGCGTATTCAATTCTGGGAAAGAGAGCTGCCCGGCAGAATGCAGTTTTCCTAGATCATACACATCTATTCCAACAAAAAATCTGAAATTCATACATCATAATGGTTTTTTTAAAAAATGAAAAGTAATTGTCTTTGGTCTTTTCAATTCTGAAATTTTAATGATTGAGAGAAATCCAATGAGAAACTGGAAAAATCAAGTTCTTCCACCCCAGAACTAAATAAAAAATCATCTAACAGTCGTTAGGAAATAGGAAATAGAGTAGCTAGAAAAAAAAAATCAGTCCCAGGATAGGTAAATCAATCTATAGTCTCCCAATAGCTAGAGAAGGATCACAGATAGGTAAACTCTGAAGGGCTCTCTTTCCAGAGACAGCAAGAACAGAGGTTCTCATGAAAGCTCTAACATGCTTATAAAACCACACCAGGAGCAGAAGTCAGAGCAGCCCAACAGCACTAAGTCTGGCATGACAAGAGTGGCTGGAAAACTGGGATCCCTGGCACTCTTTCCTCTAGAGAGAGGACCCTGATTCCTAGAAGAAGAACCTAGGGCTATGAATCTCAAGGACCAAGGGGGCAGGGCTAATTCTGGGAAGTCAGAACAAGAATCCAAGGAACCCAATCAAGGCTAATCATATCAACCAAAAACACAGAAAGGGGCAGAAACTAGTTCTGTCACAAACTCCAAATCCAGTAACTAAACAAAAGAGATGACTAAATGAGATGGGTAAAATTACTATAAATCTAGAGATTCCACCCTCTCCCAAGAAGGAATAACTCTGTAAGTGGAGAGGCTGAAAGGGGGAAAAGGATTTTTTTTTTAGTTTGTTTAACTTTAAATATTTTATTTTTTCCTACTATGTGTAATTTTACTAATTTTCTTTTTGCAAGGTTTTTTTTTTAGGTTGTTTTCCAAGGCAGATAGGGTTAAGTGGCTTGCCCAAGGCCACACAACAAGGGGTAATTATTAAGGTGTCTGAGACTGGATTTGAACCCAGGTACTCCTGACTCCAAGGCTGGTGCTTTATCCACTGCACCACCTAGCCGCCCCTTGCAAGGTTTTGAGTTTTACAGTTTTTCCTCCTTTCCTCCTCCCTTCCCCGATAGAAAGCAATATGATATAAGCTCTATACTTATAACCATGCTAAACATAGATTGATATTAAACTTGTGAGAGAAAAATCAGATCCAAAAGGAAGAAAACATTAACAACAAAAAAATGACAATACATAAGACAACTTTTAAAAATTGAAGATAACAAGCTTTGATCTTCATTTAAACTCCACAGTTCTTTCTTTGGATATGGATGGTACTTTTCATAGCAAGTTTTTTTTTAATTGTCTTTAATTATTGTACTGCTGAAATGAAAGAGTCCATTTATTATTATTATTATTATTATTATATTATCCCATGTTATTAAGGTGTATAATGTGGTTCTGCTCATTTTACTCAGCATCAGTTTGTGCAAGTCTTTCCAGAGTTTTTTGAAATCCTGACCCTCATGATTTCTTATAGAACAATAGTGCTCCATTTCATATACTACAATTTTTCAGTTATTCCCTATTTGAAGGGCATCCCTTCAATTTCCAATTCTTTGCCACTACAAAAAAAAAGCTACTATGAATATTTTTAAACATGTATTTTTACCCTTTGTCATGATCTCTTTAGGATATAGACCCAGTAGTGATATTACTGGATCAAACGGTATGCACATTTTTATTGCCCCAAATTGATCTCCAGAAAGATTGGATCATTTCCCAACTCCACCAACAAAGCATTAATGTTCCAGTTTTCCCACATTCCCTCCAATGTTGATTATTTTCTTTTCCAGTCATATTGCTCAATCTGAGAGGCATGAGGTGGTATCTCTTTTTTTAATTTATTTTTTATTCTCATTTTGTACAAATATTTTTACATTAATAAAATATTCTTGTTTACAAGTAAACAAAATACCCCTCCCCCCATGAATTTGCTTGGGCGAAAAAAGTAAAGCGGAGAGAAAAAAAATTAAAATTAAAAAAATAATAGTAATAATTGTAGGTATGGCCAGGTGGCGCAATGGACGAAGCACCAGCCCTGGAGCCACGAGCACCCGAGTCCATATCCAGCCTCGTAAACCCAACAATCACCCAGCCGTGTGACATGCAAGCCACCTGATCCCCACTGCCCTGCAAAAACCAAAAAGAAGAAAAAAAAGACCCAAAATAAAATAAAATAGTAATAATAGTAGGGGTGGCTGGGTGGCAGACAGAGCATTGGCCCTTGAACCAGGAGCACCTGGGTCCAAATCCGGCCCCAGACACCCAAAGATCACCCTGCTGTGTGGCCCCAGGCAGGCCACCCAGCCCCACTTGCCCTGCACCCTCCCCCAAATAATAATAACAAAAAATGTGCTTCAGTCTTTGTTCCAACACCAACAACTCTGTCACGGGTGGATCTCATTCTTTATGATAAGTCCATCACAAGTTATTTCCATATTTTTCCACCGTTGCCATTGCTGATTGCAACTCCCTCCTTTCTTATTTCTATATTACCATGTACTATATTTTCTCTCTCCTTTCACTCTGACTCTGCTGTAGGGTCGCTGAGTGGCGCAGCAGACAGATCCCTGGTCCTGGGGCCAAGAAGCCCTGAGCCCCCATACCACCCCTTAGGCCCAGAATCCACCTGGCCCTGTGGTCCTGGGCAGGCCATCCAATCCCAGCCCCTTGCAAGAAGTAAGAAAGAAAATGTGTTATATCTGGCCACTCTCCCCCCATGGTCCATCCTCTCCTCCTTTATTCACATCCCCACCCCTTCCCCCTGCTCCCCGCTCCTTCTTACTCCAGATGGCTATACCCCATTGAGTATATTTGCTATTTCCTCTCCTAGCCATCTCTGATGAGAGCAAAGGTTCCCTCATTCCCCCTTGCCTCCCCCCTTCCATATCATTGCAATGGCTCATTGTATTAAAAAAAATCTTACTATGTGAAATATCTTGGACTATTCCCCCTCTCCTTTTTCTTTCTCCCATTCCATTTCCCTTTTTTTCTATTGACTCCATTTTTACACCATATTTTATCTTTGAATTCAGCTTTCTCCTGTGCTTCAACTATAAAAGCTCCCTCTACCTGCTCTATTAACTGAGAAGGTTCATATGAATATTATCAGTATCATTTTTCTATACATGCAGTTCATCCTCATTAAGTCCCTCATATTTCCCCCCCTCCTCCAAACTCCATGCTTCACCTGAGTCCTGTATCTGAAGATCAAACCTTCTGTTCAGCTCTGGCCATTCTAAAAGGAACATTTGAAATTCCCCTGGCTCATTGAAAGTCCATCTTTTTCCCTGGAAGAGGACATTCAGCCTTGCTGGGTAGTTCATTCTTGGCTGCATTCTAAGCTCTTTTGCCTTCTGGTATATTATATTCCAAGCCCTATGAGCTTCCAATATAGTTGCTGCTAAGTCCTGTGTGATCCTGACTGCAGCTCCACGATATTTGAACTGTGTCCTTCTGGCTGCTTGTAATATTTTCTCTTTGACTTGGGAGTTCTGGAACTTGGCTATAATATTCCTAGGGGTTGGTTTTTTGGGATCTCTTTCTCTGGGGGATCGGTGGATTCTCTCTCCATTTCTATTTTGCCCTCTGCTTCTAGAATATCAGGGCAATTTTCCTATAGTAATTCTTTGAAAATGATGTCAAGGCTCTTTTCCTGATCACGATTTTCAGGTATTCCAATAATTTTTAAATTATCTTTCCTAAGTCTGTTTTCCATATCAGTTGTTTTTTCAATGAGGTATTTCACATTTTCTTCTAATTTTTCATTTTTTTTTTGGTTTTGAAGTATTGATTCCTGATTTCTGGTAAATTCATCAATCTCCCTGAATTCTATTCTTTGTCTGAAGGATTTGTTCTCCTCAGAGAGTTTTCTTATCTCTTTTTCCATCTGGCCAATTTTTCTTTTTAAAGCATTCTTCTCCTCAATAACTTTTTGAACTGTTTTATCCATTTGACCTAAGCTGGTTTTTAGCATGAAATTTTCTTCAGCATTTTTTTGGATTTCCTTGACTAAGCTGCTGACTTCATTTTCATGTTTTTCCTGCATCTCTCTCCTTTCTTTTCCCAGTTTTTCTTCTAACTCCCTCATTTAATTTTCAAAGTCTTTTTTGAGCTCTGTTATAGCCTGAGCCCAATTTCTGTTTTTTTCTTCGAGTCTTTAGATGCAGGAGCTTGTGCTTCCTCATCTTCAGACTGAGTATTTTGATCCTTCTTGGGTTCATTTGCAAAATATGTCTCAATAGTTTTCCTTTTGTTTCTCTGCTTGCTCATTTTCCCAGCCTGGGCCTCGTTTTGGGGTGCTTCCTGAGCTTTTGGGGCACTCCCACCAGGGTCTCAGCATGTGAGGCTCTGTCCTCCCTCCTGGTCTGTGAATGACCATAAGTGCCCCCCTCTGCCACGGGGCCGAGGTAGGGGTGGCCTGCTGTTCTATGGGGGGGGCCTAGACTGTGATCAGGATCTGAATGTAGTCAGAGCCCCAGAGTCCTGTTCCAGAGGCAGAGGACAGAGCTCTGCAGTCTCTCTTCACTCCCCTCCCTCAGCTCAATGGGCTCATGCCCTGGGGGCTCCTGCTTACTGGCTCTGCTGGCTTCTGTTTCCTGGATCAGGGTTGGGGAAAGACCAAGCTGCTAGCTGTGTGCCCTGAGGGCTGGGTTCCATGTGCTGGCTCTGGCAGAGGTCCCCTGATCTTCCCCCACTTTGTGCCCGGTGCTCCCCGGGGTGCAGCTCAGGAGACTCCCCCGCTGCTGTGAGCCCCAGCTCCCAGCACCCTGGGGCTGCCTCCAGGAGGCTGAAGTTCTTTCGCTCTGGTGGGCCGCCCCTCTGGCGGGCAGCCCCTCCAACCCCGGGGAGCAGAGCCTTTCTGCTCTTTTCCAGGTTACCTTGAGTAGGAGAACTGCCTCACTGGGTCCCTTTGTGAGTTATGTCTCTGAAGGTGGTATCTCAATAATGATTTAGTCAATGTTTCATATGACTATAGACAGCTTTGAATTATTTGTTAAAGAATTGCCTTTGCATACCCTTTGGTCATTTATCGATTGGGGAATGACTTTTTTTTAAAAATGAATTTGACTCAGTTCTCTATTTTGGAAATGAGTCATTTGTCAGAAACATTACTTATAAAAATTGTTTCCCAATTTTCTACATTCTTTTTAATTGCAGTGGGTTTGTTTGTGCAAAACTTTTTTAAGTTAATGTAACCAAAGTCATTCACTTTGTTTTTTATGATGTTCCCTACCTCTTCTTTGGTCATAAATTGCTCCCTTTTCCTTAGATCTGACATAGATCTCGTTCTCCTGATTGGCTTATAATATTACCTTTCATGTCTAAATCCTTCACCCATTTCAACTTTATTTTGCTATGGGCTGTGAAATGTTGGTCTATGCCTAGTTTCTCCCATATTATCTTCCGGTTTTCCCAAGCAGTTTTTATCAAAAAGTGAGTTTTTATCCCAGAAACTGGAATCATTGGGCTTATCAAACAGGTTTCACTGCTGTTTCTTTGCACCTAGTCTAATCCACTGATCCACCACTCAGTACCAAACAGGTTTTTTTGTTTTTTTGTTTTTAGTTTTTGCAAGGCAATGGGGTAAGTGGCTTGCCCAATGCCACCCGGCTAGGTAATTATTAAGTGTCTGAGGCTGGATTTGAACTCAGGTACTCCTGACTCCAAGGCCAGTGGTCTATCCACTGCGCCACCTAGCCACCCCCAAACAGTTTTGATGATTGATGCTTTATAGTGTAATTTTAGATCTGGTATGGTGAGAACACCTTCCTTTGCAATTTTTTCATTAATTCCCTTAATATTCTTGACCTTTTGTTCCTGCATATGAATTTAGTTACTAATTTTTCTAGCTCACTAAAGTAATTTTTTGAAAGTTTGATTGATATGGAACTAAATAAGTTACTTAATTTAGGAAGAATTGTCATTTTAGTTATATTAGCTCAGCCTACCCATGGGCAATTGACATTTGCCCAGTTATTTAGATATGATTTTATTTATGTGAGAAGTGTGTTTTATAGTTGTTTTCATAGTCTGTCTTTGTTGGTAGACTCCCAAGTATTTTATGTTTTCTGAAGTTATTTTAAATGAGATTTCTATTTCTATCCCTTGTTGCTGCATCTTGTTAATAATATATAAAAAGGCTGAGGATTTATGTGGGTTTATTTTATATCCTTTGACTTCACTGAAGTTGCTGATTATTTCCAGTGGTTTTTAAGATGATTTTCTAGAATTCCCTAGGTCATCTGCAAAGAGTGAGAATTTTGTCTCTTCATTACCAATTTTGATTCCTTCAATTTATTTTTCTTCTCTTTTTGCTAAAGTTCATATTTCTAATGCAATATTGAATAGTAGTGGTGGTGATAATGGGCATCCTTGTTTCACCCTTGATCTTATTGGGAATTTTAGCTTATCCACATTATATTTAATGCTTGTTGATGGTCTCAAATAGATATTGCATATCATTTAAAGGAACATTCCATTTATTCCTCTGCTCTCTAGTGTTTTTAGTAGGCATGGATGTAGTATTTTGTCAAAAACTTTTCCAGCATCTATTGAGATAATCATAGGATTTCTGTTAGATTTGTTATTGATATGATCAATTACACTGATAGCTTTCCTAATATTGAAACAACCCCACATTCCTGGGATAAATCTTGCTTGATCAGAGTGTATTATTCTAGTCATAACTTGTGTAATATCTTTGTTAAGATTTTATTTAAAATGTTTGCATCTGTATTCATTAGGAAAATTGGATTATAATTTTCTTTCAATGTTTTGATTCATGCTGGTTTATGTATCAGCATCATATTGGTGTCATAAAAGGAATTTGGCAGAGTTCCTTCTTCATCTATTTTTTCAAATAGTTTATATAGAATTGGAACCAATTGTTCCTTGAATTTTTGATATAATTCACTTGTGAATCCAGCTGACTCTAAAGATTTTTTCTTAGGGAGTTCATTGATGACTTGTTGAATTTCTTTTCCTGAGATAGGGTTATTTAAGTATTTAATTTCCTCTCCTTTTAACCTGCGTAATTTATACTTTTTAAAATATTCATCCATTTCACTTAGATTGTCAAATTTACTGACATACAGTTGGGCAAAATATATCCAAATCATTACTTTAATTTCTTCCTCATTGGTGGTGAATTCAACTTTTACATTTTTGATACTAGTAATTTGGTTTACTTCTTTTTTCAATCAACTATTGAATCATTCCCTTTTTAGATCACTATTCCTGCTTTTCTGCATTTGATTATGAGGTTTTTAATGTCCTACTATATGTTGATTTTGTGTAGGTGCTACAGAAAAGAAGGCATATTCCTTTCTATCCCCATTCAATTTCCTCCAGAGGCCTATCTTTTTTTTTTAAGTTTTCTAACATACTGTTCACCTCCTGAATTTCTTTCTTGTTTATTTTATGGTTAGATTTATCTAATTTTGAGATAAGGAGGTTACGATCCCCCACCAGTAGAGGTTTTTTTGGGGGGGGGGGCAAGGCAATGGGGTTAAGTGACTTGACCAAGGTCACACAGCTAGGTAATTATTAAGTGTATGAGGCTGGATTTGAATTCAGGTGAATAGGCTGGTGCTCTATCTACTGTTATACCAGCTGCTCCATGCACCACCTAACTGCCCCCATCAGTATAGTTTTGCTATCTATATCTTCCTATAACTTATTTAACATTTCCTCTAAGAATTTGTATGCAATACTACTTGGTGTATACTTTAGTATTGAAATTACTTCATTGTCTATGGTACCTTTTAGGAAGATATAGTTTCTTCACTTATCTCTTTTAATGAGATCAATTTTTGCAACTGCTTTGTATGAGATAAGGATGGCTACCTCTGCTTTTTTTTTCCACTTCAGCTACAGCTGAATATATTCTGCATCAGTCCTTTACCTTTACTCTATATGTATCTCTCTGCTTCAAATGTATTTCTTGTAGGTAAATATTGTAGGATTCTGGTATTAAATCCACTCTGCTATCTGCTTCCATTTTATGAGAGAATTCATCCCATTCATATTCACAGTTATTATTACTAACTCTTTATTGCCCTCCATGCTATCTCCCCTTCTATTTGTATTCCCCCCCTTCTTTCACCTTATCCCCATTCCCCAGTGTTTTGCTTCAGAATAATGCCTCCTATGTGTTTCACACTTTGATGCCCCACACTCCCTCTTCTTTCCCCTTTTCCTTTTCTCTTTCTTTCCTTCCTCCCTTCTATCTGTCCCTCCTTCCCCCTTTCCCCTCCTAAGATCTGAAAGGTAAGATAAATTTCTAAACTCAACTGAATATGTGTCTTAATCCCTCTTTGAATCAAATCTGATGAAAGTAAGATTGGGGCAGTTCTCACCTCCTCCTTTCTTTCCCTCTATTGCAAAAGATCCTTTGAACCTCTTCATGTGATATAAGTAACTCCTTTAAACCTCCCCCTTTCTCTTTTCTCTTTACAATCACCCATTTTTAACGAAATATATATTTTTTAAAAAAAATTCCATCAAAATCATGGACATACCATGAATGTCCATACCTTCAGCCTAAGTATATTCCCTCTAATACAGTTATAATTCTCAAGACTTATGAGAATCTTTCTCCCAGGTGGGGATATAATAAGTTTAATCTTATTGTATAATAGTTTTTTCTTTTCCCCATTTACCTTTTCATGTATCTCTTGAATCTCCTGTTTGAAGATCAAATTTTCTGTTTAACTCTAGTCTTTTATCAGGAAAAATTGAAAGTCATCTATTTTGTTAAATGTCCATCTTTTCCCCTGAAATTGAAGGCTCTTTTTTGCTGGATAGTAGATTCTTGGTTGTGATCCGAGCTCCCTTGCTTTCCAGAATATTGTATTTCAGACCTTTTGATCCCTCAATGTTGATGCAGCCAAGTTCTGCATAATCCTGACTATGACTCTTTGGTATGTGAATTATTCCTTTCTGGTCACTTGTAAGATTTTTTCCTTGATCTGATAATTTTGGAGTTTGACCACAGGATTTCTTGGTGTTTTCATTTTGAGATTCCTTCTAGAAAGAAGCAAATCAACTACTGTAGCTCTACGGTCAGGATTACACGGGATTTGGCAGCATTTACATTAAGGGGTTATAGGGCTTGGAACATGATATTCTGAAAGTGAAAGAGCTTGATTTACAACTGAGAATCAACTATCCAGAAAAACTGAACATTCTCTTTTGGGGAAAAGATGGATTTTTAATGAAGTAGGAGACTTTCAGACTTTCCTGTTGAAATGACCAGCAGTGAACGGAACGTTTGGTCTCCAAGTATAAGACTCAGGTGAAGCATAGAGAGGTTGGACATGAAGCACTAATTATGAGGAATTTAATAATGTTGAACTGTGTGTATTCCTACATAGGAAGAAGAAACTGATAACTCATATGAACCTTCTCATTTATAAGAGTAGAAAGAGCATATATAGACATGGCACAGGAGGGAAGTGAATATGGTAGTATAATATAATATAAAGATGGAGTCAGTGAGTGATAAAGGAAAGTACTGGGGAGAAAGGGAAAGAAGAGGTAGAATGAGCTAAGTGATTTCTTTCTTTTTTTCTTTCTTCTTTTTTTTGCAAGGCAATGGGGTTGAATGGTTTGTCCAAGGTCACAGAGCTAGGTAATTATTAAGTGTTTGAGACCAGATTTGAACTCAGGTACTCCTGACTCCAGGGTCAGTGCTCTATGTACTGTGGCACCTAGCCAGCCCTGAGCTAAGAGATTTCACATTAAAGAATCAAGAAAAAGCTTTTTGCAATGGAGTGGAAAGGAGGAATGTGTGTGTGTGTGTGGGGGGGTGAGTGAGCCTTCATTCTCAACAGAAATAACTCATTGAAGAAATAACATACACACTCCACAAGGTATAGAAATCTGTCTTACCCTAGAGAAAACTGAGAAAAGGGATGGAATAAGTGGTATGGGGAGGGTGGTAGGGGGTAGATCTTGGGAGAGGGTAGTTAGATACTTCTGAGGAGGGACAGAGTAAAAGGAGAGAGAGAGAGAATACAATAAATGGGAGTGGGGAGAAATAGAATGGAGGGAAATACAGCTAGTAATATCAACTGTGGGAAAAGATATTGAAGCAACTTCTCTGATGTACTTACGATAAAGAAGGCAACTCATCTCAGAGACATAACCAATGGCATCTGAACACAGACTGAAGTATACTTTTTTCCTCTCCATTTCTCTTGAGTTTATCTTTTTTGGGGGAGGGGGGTTGATGTTAACTTTCATAACAAGATTATTGTAATAACATGAAAATAAAGCATAAGAAAGAAAAAACACTTTAAATCAAATTTGGAAGAGCAGAATCAACAAAAAATTGGGACAAATTGGGACAAAAAACAGTTTTTTAACCTAGAACAACTTAAGGTGGTTGACATCAAAAGTCTATTTCAGTGAAATGAAGGGACAAACCTCTGGCTGAGGTTCTGAGATCCCTGGCATGCTATCTTCCAAAGAGAACTGTAAAACCTAAAAAACTCTAGAGTTATGATCCTCATGTCCAGTTCTGAGCAAATGAGCTGCCTGGTCAAACCTCCTCTACTCTAGGAGCAGAGTTCAACTTTGACTTTAGGTTGTGAGTTAAGAAAAATACTAGAAAATGAAGAAACAACAAAAATAGACCCTGATCATGGAAAGTTATTTCCTATGGTGACAGGGAAACTCAAGATACAAACTCAGAAAAGACAACAAAATTATGACTGCTACATGCAAAGCTTCAAGTAAAAATGGAAATTAGTCACAGGCCCAAATAAACTTTCTAAAAGAGCTCATAAAGGATTTTAAAAATCAAATAAGAGAGGAAAAGAAAAATTTGGGAAAAGAAATGAGAGTAATACAGGAAAATTATGAAAAATAGTCAACAGTGCAGAAGAACTGGCACAAAAAATACTGAAGAAAATAAACACCTTAAAAAACAGAATAAGTCGGGGCAGCTAGGTGACTCAGTGGACAGAGCGCCGGCCCTGGATTCAGGAGGACCTGAGTTCAAATATGACTTCAGACACTTTCTAATTACCTAGCTGTTTGACCTTGGGCAAGTCACTTAATCCCATTGCCTTGCCAAAAACAAAAAACAAAAAACCAGAATAAGACAAATGGTAAAAGAGGCACAAAGATCTAGCAAAGAGATTCCTTAGAATGCAGAATCACCCATTTGTAAAAGAAAAATAAAAATTCATTGATGAAAAGATCTTCAAAATTAGAATTGGATGAGTCAAAGTCAATCACTCCATGAGATAACAAGAAACAATAAAACAAAGTAAAAAGAAGGGAAAAATAGAAAAGTTTAATAACTCATTGGAAAAATAACTGGAAATAGCCTGGAAATATATATAGAGAAGAGATAATTTAAGAATTGTTGGACTATATGAAAACCAGGATAAAAAAAAGAGAATATCATATTTCAAGAAATTATCAAGGAGAACTGTCCTGATATCCTAGAACTAGAAAGCGATAGAAATGGAAAGAATTCACTAAATTACCCCCTGAAAGAGATATCAAAATGAAAACTCCCAGGAATATAACAAATTCCAGAATTCTCAAGTCAAGGAGAAATACTAACAATCAAAAATAAATCTGTATTTTGAATAACTTCATGAATCCCTAGAGCATAATTTAAAGTGCAACCTGGCCTTTTCTTCCTTTTTTACTTCTGAATATGTTGATAAGTCTAACCCTCTACTCTCATTCATTTTTTTCAGGTTTTTGCAAGGCAAGTGGGGTTAAAGTGGCTTGCCCAAGGCCACACAGCTCGGTAATTATTAAGTGTCTGAGGCCAGATTTGAACTCAGGTACTCCTGACTCCAGGGCCGGCACTCTATCCACTGTGCTACCTAGCCACCCCAAATCAAAACAATTCTGAGACACTATCACATATCTATCAGGCTGGCTAACATGACAGAAAAGAAAAAATGATAAATGTTGTTGGGAATGCAGAAATAATGCATTGTTGGAAGAGTAGTGAACTGGTCCAACTATTCTGCATAATTTTGAACCAAAGAGCTATAAAACTGTGCATACCTTTTGATCCAACAATACCACTGCTATGTCTGTATCCTAAAGAGGTCAAAGAAAATGGGAAAGGATCTACATGTACAAAAATATTATTAGCAGCTTATTTTGTGATGGCAAAGAATTGGAAATTGAGGGCACAATCATCAATTGAGGAATCACTGAACAATTTGTGGATATGATTGTGTTGGAATACTATTATGGTATAAGAAATGATGATCAATATGGTTTCAAAAAGACCTCAGAAGACTTACAGGAACTTAGCTACAATGATATAAGTATATTCAAGTGATCATTTTTCACTTTCATTATTGGAATGTTGATCAACTGTGAAGAATTTAGTTATTCTCAGAAATGCAATGATCTAAGTACACATGATGAAAAATGTTTTTTTTTTTACTTCAAGAAAGAGAACTAATTAACTCTGTAAATAGAAGAAATTTTTTCACTTTCTTTTTATGTTCCTTTTTTCAACTTGGTTAATATGGAAATATGTTTTGCATGACTTCAAATGTATAATTGATATTTTGCTTGCATTTTGAGAAAACATGCATAGTGGAGGGAGTTTAAGGATGGAGAGAATTTGGAGGTCAAAAATTTTTAATGTTACTTTATTTTATTTTTTCCAATTTCATGCAAAGATAATTTTCAACATTCATCTTTTTGTAAGAATTTGAGTTTCACATTTTTTTAACCTCCCTTCCTTCCCTACCCCTTTCCTCATATTAGTCATGTTGTGAAAGAAGAATCAGAACTACGGGGAAAAACATTAGCAAGAAAAGAACCAAAAGTTTTAAAAAGTGAAAATAGCATGCTCTGCTTTGTATCAAGATGTCACAGTATTTTTCCTCTGCATGTGGATGGCATTTTCCATCTCAAGTCTTTCAGAATTGTCCTTGATCACTGAATTGCTGAGAGGAGCTGATTCCATCATAGTTGGTCATCACATGATCTTGCTGTTAATGTGTATAGTGTTCTCCTGGTTCTACTAACTTCACTCAGCATTAATTCATGTAAGTCTTTCCAGACATTTCTGAAGTTCACCTGCTTATGATTCCTTACGGGACAAGAATATTCCATCATGTTCATAAACCACAATTTGTTCAGCTTTTCACCAATTGATTGGCATCTCTCAATTTCCAATTCTTTGCCACTACAAAACAAAATAAAATATAATAAATAATAATAATAAATAAAATATAAATAAATATAAATATTCTCAGATATTTTTCCCCTTTTGTCTTCAATCTCTTTGGAATACAGATCTGGAGTGATATTTCTGGATCAAAAGGTATGCAGAGTTTTATTGCCTTTTAGACATAGTTCCAAGTTGCTTTCCAGAGTGTTTGCATCAGTTCACAACTCCACTAATAGTGAATGTGTCCTGGTTTTTCCACATCCTTTCCAACATTAATCATTTTCCTTTTATATCATTTTAGCTAGGCTTTTAAATGTGAGCAAGATGGTCCCTCAGAGTTGTTTAAATTTCCATTTCTCTAATCAGTGATGATCTAGAGCATTTTTTACATTATTGTAGACAGTTTTAATTTATCTGAAAACTGCCTGTTCATATTCTTTGATATCTTATCAATTTAGGAATGACTTGTATTCTTATAAATTTGATCAGTTCTGTATATATTTTAGATATAAGTCCTTTATCAGAAGCATTAACTGTGAAATTATTTCTCAGATTACTGCCTAGTACTAAAAAAAAGTTAGTTTTTAAAAAAAGCAAAAAGTTGGGGCGGCTAGGTGGCATAGTGGATAGAGCACCAGCCTTGGAGTCAGGAGTACCTGAGTTCAAATCTGACTTCAGACACTTAATAATTGCCTAGCCGTGTGGCCTTGGGCAAGTCACTTAACCCCATCTACATTCCATCAAGGAAACAACAAGTATAAAAAATATAAAGCTTGACATAGGTACATGGTCTTTGATTTTATCAGTACCTATTAAGATAAGAAAATTCCCTTTGCAATGCAGGGCAACACTTTCTCCAAAACTTGTGGTTTTGTCAATTTTTTGAATTAACTACTCTCAGGTTCTGTTTCCTCATTTGTAAAATGGAAGTAACACACATATGTAATATATCTATATGCCTATACACATATATAATTGTATATAGATATTTAATTGTAATTTATTTAATAAATTGAGATTTCTAATATTCAGTTCATTTTTCTCTGAACTCTTTGGGTTATAGGATTTTATGTCACAGACTTCTGGAAAGATGATTTATAGTGTGAAGAGTTGTGGAACCAGTAAGATTTGGGTTCAAATTTTGCCTCCACACGCAATAGTTGTGTAACGCTTGGACAAGTCACCTGGCCTCTTAGTGCTTGAGATAACATTAATATCATAAGTTGGAGAGATGATATCAACCCTCATTCACAGAAATAGTTTAATTATTTGGGAGATGCCTGATAAAAATGGAAAGCAATGGAGGGGAAAGTTACATTTGCAGAAAGCTTGGGGAAAGACTCAACTGAAAACAGTCATCCTGGGAATATTTAAGGATGAAACTGGAACTAACATAATAGGAGAGGTTTGTAAATTTTTATAAAAAATAAGACAACTCTTCACACCAGCTGGAGTTAGAAAGACAGAAGTTTAATCCTATTGTAGACACTTATTAGTTATATGATCCTAGCTAACTGAATCTGTGTATCAGATTCCCTTCCTCGTCTGTAAAAATGGAGAGGATGGATTTGTTGGACTTTAAGGTTTGATTCTTCTAGTTCTAAATCGATGATCCTAGTGGTTGGCTGGGGTTCAAAAATATCTCATTTGGCTCTGGTATCTTGACTATTCAAGAACACTTTCTGATTGAATTGAAAAATCACAGGTGAGTGTGAACAATGACTAGGCTTCCTCTAAACAATTTTAGTTTGTTTGCTTTTTCAGATTCATTTTTTATTGTTTTATAATTTTTGGTTTTGTTACATTTTGTGTTCCAAGTCATTTTTCTTTATCCCTTCCAAATACATACATATATGTGTGTGTGTGTGTGTGTGTGTGTGTGTAATCACAAATAATACTTCCATATTTCAGTTCTTTTTCAGCCAGTGGATATCATCTTCCTTCATGGTCCCTTGTATTTGATTTGAATATTACTATTATTCTGGATAATTTAGTCATTCTGTTACTTTTCTAAAGTATTTCTGTTATTGTATATAGTGTTCTCTTGGTTCTGCTTATTTCATTGTTTTATCATACAGGTCTTTCCATGCTTTTCTAAAATTAACCTGCTCATCATTTCTTATAGCCCAGTGGCATACTATCATGATTATATACCACAAGTTATTCAGTCATTCTCTAACTGGTTAGCAATCCTTTACACACCACCCTCTATCCTGGGGCAATTAGCTACCAATTCTCTAGTCATCCTCCCCTCTTTGTTAAGGAGTTCAACATCTGACTCATTTTCTCCAATCAAGCATCCTATGACACTCGATTTTGAAAAAAAATCTTTATTACTCTTTCTTGCTAGAGTATTTTTGAGTGCTCCTTCCATTTATTCGCAACTTTTTTAAGGTTTCTGGTTGTTTTCATACACTTGAATTCCTTCAGTAATATAACAATTAGATGAGTTTTTTTAAATCAAGAATGAATGTTCAGTGGATAGAGTCAGGAGTACCTGGGTTCAAATCCGGGCTCAGACACTTAATAATTACCTAGCCATGTGGCCGTGGGCAAGCCACTTAACCCCATTGCCTTGAAAAATCTAAAAAAAAAATGAATGTTTATAGATAAAAAGCTTTGATTATCATCACTTCTAATCACTATCACTGTGGAAATAGGTAGAATATATAAAACTGAGGGCAGTTTTGTATTTTTTTTTTTGTCTTATGGATTTTGTTGGCACCTCCCTAGCAATACATTTCTCCTTATTTTCAGATGACAGATACAATCTTGTCACTGAGACTGTACTTGTAGCCTTTCCAGGTTGATTGAATCTGTGAGATCTTGTCTTTCACTTAACTTGGTTTTTAAGAACTCTGAACATTTACTTTTATGTATGGGTGAAGGGATAAGAAAAATAAATGTAATATAAATGTTAATATGGAACTGCATAGAACAGGGCCAAAGAGTCTGATATAAGACATTAAGAAAATAAATAGGGGCAGCTAGGTGCCACAGTGGATAGAGCACTGGCCCTAGAGTCAAGAGGATCTGAGTTCAAATCCAACCTCAGACACTTAGTAATTACCTAGTTATGTGACCTTGAGTAAGTTAATTAACCCCACTGCCTTGCCAAAAAAACAAACAAAAAAGAAAATAAATACCACATATAGGTAGATGGATGAGAAAAAACTTCATGGGGGAGACCTGCGTTGGACCTTGAAAAAAGGAAAGCATTTCATCTTAGGGAGACAAACACACACTATGCTAGCTACTGGTGATATAAATACAGCATCAAGAAAGTTCCAGCTCATATTGTGAAAGAATTATGGAGGACTAGGGTCTAGGGAAGCAAATTTTAATTTAGAATCATAGGAGGGGCAAATAGCAAGGAATGAATAGGAAGATTTTGAGCAACAATTATTTGTTTTGGCTAAAATATAGAAGGTAAGTACTTTAAAAACATTGTAAGAGTAGTAAATTCAATAATGTTGATTATATTAAAACATCTTTGTACCTATAAAATAAATACATCTAAGATCAGAAGGAAAGCAGAAATTTTGGGGAAATGTTACAGAAGTGTATCAGAGAAAGGGCTGATAACTCAACTATATAATGAACTTTGTCAAGTCTAAAAATACAGGTCATTCCCCAATTGATAAATTGTCAAAGGCTGTGAGTAGATAGCTTTCCTGAGAAGGAATTAAAATAATTTATAGTCATAGGACAGCATTCAGATTATGGAAAATTGTGAGTTCCAGGTTAATGCACTTGCATTTTGTTTAATAAGAAATGGGCAAATACTAGAAATTTGTAAGCATGAGTGTGGTCTTCAGGTTTGTGCAGGAGAAGACCTTATTTTGATAGAAGTATAAAGGATAGATTGGAGAATGGATAAGGCAAGAAAATAAATTAAACGTTATTATTTAAGTGGAAACTGATGCTCAAGTCTCCTTACTACTAGTCTCGTACCCTTACAAGTCAGTCATGCAATGTGCTTTTTGATACTAATGCCCCAATCTAGAGACAGCATTATCATTTATTCCTATTTTGTATTGAAGAGTGTAGGCTAAAATAAATGTGTTTGACAGTAAATAGGTAATACTAGAGCTAAAACTCAGTATCAAGTTTTAGAACCAGAAGGGAAACTATAGAGCATCTGGTTCAAGTTCGTCATTTTATAGATAATACACCTGAGGCTCATTAGGACTGAATCTTCAAATTTAAGGTTCTCTGGTCTTCTGTCTATTCATGAATGAACCAGATTCTATTTGGTCAAAAAGAGCATATTGATCATATCATTGTAGTAAATTATATTAAAGTATCAACAGAGTGTTGACTCTGTGTCTAATAATTTGGTATGAAATGGGAATCATTTTATGAAAACTTCATCAACTGAAAGTTCGATGTTAGAAACTGTATCAATAGCAGGTAGGTGGAAAATTCATGCATCTAATGAGACTTTATAAAAATTCTTTAATAATCCAAGAGGGGTAGGTCCTGTGTATGTGTGTTATAAGATTAAAGAGAAGACTGAGATTCAGACCATTAATTGAAGTCATGGGCATAGACAAGTGATACTTATTTGGCAGCGAGAAATTGATATCGTGGGCATAGCGTAGATGACTACTGGCCTATAAAATAAATTTTATCTCAAGACCCACAGAATTAGGGGATAATTCAATTGATGTGAGTCAGAGAAAGTGGGTTCAAATCCTTCTTCTGACATGGGAGGCATGACCTTGGGCAAGTTTCAAACTTCCTGATCCTCATTTTCCTTATTTGTTAAATGAATGATTGAACTAGATGATCTCTAAAGTTACATTCAGCTCCAGATTTATATGTAAATAGCATTTGATCCTTTTGGTATATGTAGCTGATTTATTTCCCCAATTCTGAGTATGAAGTTACTCCTTTGCATGTAAGGATTCAAAGAGGATAAATGTATTGTCAGGAAACCATTTTACTCATAAGAGAGTAGTTTCATAAGGAAAGGAAGAAATCATCAGGAATTGGTTAATTTCAGACAAAAGACATTATAAATAATATTTTCCCTCTAAATAATAAAAAGCTTCTTTTTTGATTGAATTTTCCTCTATACCTCCTGGTTCTGTGCTCAGGATTCTTAAAAGAAACATGGTTTCCGGCAATTGGACTTTTAAGGAATTGATCTGTAAAATTTAATGATTCACAAGGGAAAATTGTAATAAATGTCATTTACATTTAAAAAAAATACTACTTCTGATGACAGAAGCTCCATCTATTTACATTTCACTTTTTCCTTTTGAAGATCCCAATTATGTGTCAGTGGCTTAAGTGTTAGCTCATTTATAATGTCTCAAGCAAATAAACTAAGATTGGTCTCCATCTATGTAACTGTTTATTCATAGTGGAAATCAGATGCAAAATAAAACATAAAATCTAACTTTGCACAGTGTGTCACATTCTTTATTTTAAAGTTTCAAGATTATTGTTACCAATAGGAGGAGACTCATGCATTTATTGATCAAGTATTTAGTGTTCTCTTACTTGACTTAGCAGTGAAGTGTGATTTGGACACTGGAGACACACTGGATGTAAATATATGTGTAGAGGGCCAGCTCCTGGGAGTGATTTTCACATATCCTTGGTGACCTTTTCCATCAGAGATATATATGCATTATTGCTCATTGTATGGATTTGTTGAATCTCCAGTGAACCCTCACCTGGGATAATCTTTGGCTCTGGAGGTGGTTGTAAAAGGCTTTTCTGATAGAGAAGTATGCAGATTTCTAAGAACAAACATTGTAAATTTACCCAGGAAATTGTGAAACTGTGTCTCCTTTAACCGGTCATTCCTGAGCTAAGTTTTTATTATAAAAAGTATGAGTTTCCAAAAATAAATTTAGTAGATTCTTGCATCCCAACTTTGCATGTGTGAGTACATTTCTACTTGACTTGACTCTCGTAAGTTAATGTCTGATATATATATATATATATATATATATATATATATATATACACACACACACACACATATACATATACATATTTCATCTGACAATTATAAATGATGTGTGTGCCTACCTAGAGACAGAACTTGGTCTTAACATATGATACAGTATATTTTCTTTACACATAAAAAGATAGGACAATCATTCTCAGTCTGATACATTCATTAACAAATTATATTAGCATGCTTTTCCATTTGCAATATTAAGGATGATATATTACTTCATCATTATCACTGTAAATATATTTTGAAATTTCTTTTTTTAAAAAATTTTTCAGTTCTTTCAGATTTCTCTTAAAACCTAATAAGGAATTTCTGTATGAAATTGCTTCTAACTTTTCCTCTTCTACAGGATGGTAAGAATGACCACTATAATGTAATTTCTTGAGGTACAAATATGCTTTTAAGGGTATGTGATGCTGGAATATGAAGGAATATATGCTGAATAATGAACCTCCTGAAAGATCTTGGCTAAAAATTGCTTTCTTAGCATTTCTAAAATTTAAAATGTTAGTAAATTTTCTAACTTTTAAAAGACTTTTAGAAATAGTGATAATCAGAGGTAGCTGCTTTGCTTTCATTCAATATATTGTGCTCTATACACATCCAACATAGTTGCATTTTATAAGAATCAATTCTATGAATTAGAAAAATCAGTAACTACTGAGGACTTTTGCAACAAGTACATTGTTTAATTCCAAAATAAACAAATAGTAATAGCAACAGCAATGAAAAGTAAACATAGAATCCTCAGTCCAGAGATAGATGCAATCTTCCCTCCCCCTCCCACACCTAAATCCCCACTACATATTAAAGATACAAAGACAATAATCATGCCTTTCCCATTAAACCCTCTTGAAAAATATCCCCCTTCATACTCAACTCACTATAGCATTAAGATTATGGTGCTTATTTGCTAATAAACCCTCCAGAAGGTCAAAATAGGGGTATCTTTCCTGAAATATCAAAATTCAGCTGCCCAACCATCCTATAACCAAAGGACCAAGTCTGCACTTGAGTCCACAGAGTTGTGGTATATAGAATAACTCCATTGTTTTACTTTCTCCTTAATAGGGAATACATTATTTGAAGTCTTTTTTTACATAGAGAGGATTCATACATCTTTCCCCCAATCTTTAGGGTTATTTTATTTCAAGTTTTTTTTTTTTATTTGGAAACACAGTTCTCAATAGTTCTGTCTGGTGAACATTTTCACCGAGTCAAATCAACTGATTCTGAATCGGTACTATACAGTAGGAAAAAATTAAGTATGTGTTTATTCTTTTATTTTCTTTTCCTGCCCAAATCCTTGATTTTTCAGTTTGAGGGAGCCTTGGTAATCTTGGCTAGTATAAGGATCTCTTGATGCACGGAGTCAAGATATATGGCCCCATCCTTACTAAGTCTTTGTAGAACTTGCAAAGATAGTTTCCCAAGTATGAACAGAAAAGCATCACTTCAGATAATTTATAGCATGGGTCCTAGAATTCTTAATATTAAAAAAAAGAAAGTTGTAATGATGTGCATGTAATACACACAGATGCTGGTACCATTTAAAAAAACCACATTATTGCTTGGCCTTGACCACAGCAGTTATTCTGACTTATGTCTTTAGACTCTTGTGACTTATTTTTTAATATAATTGAGTGGCATCATTCTGAATGCTCCTATTCTTTTACCAAAGTCTGTACCAACATTTGAAAATGATTATCAGAAAGTATTTTCCTGATAGTCTTTTATATTATATAATTTTTGTTGTTTCTCTTTATACCTATATAAATATGTATTGGATTTTTACTACTTAGAGAGGTTACTGAGTTGTGTTAAGTGGATACTTGAGCTGGTGAGTGTTCATAGTTAAAATGATTGCTGGCAGATATTACTAAATACTTGTGAAACAGATGAATTTCACAATTCAGTCCATCTTGAGGATTTCTGGTTACTTCAAATCAAATGTATTTAGTGTCTATGTCCAGGGATATTGATTGAGTTCATGGCTATTGATTTCCTCTTCCATAAGCTCTTCCCCAAAGTCATTTAAATCAATAATTTCATTCAAAGGAATAATGAAACAAGAAATGGAGAGTGCCATTTTTTCAGGTAGTGTTAACACTCACATATGTATAGAACCAATCAAAGATCAGTATCTAAATAAGAAGCTGATCTTTTAATGCAAAATCACAAATACCAAAACAGAGAGGGACTCCAACTTAATGGGTACAAAAGAAGAGATATGGGGGTAAATAAAATTGAGGAAGAGCAAGTGAACAAGATACTGATATTTAAACTTATAATCATCTCAAATAGCAATTCTCATACCATCATTTAAATGAAAACTATAAAACAAATAGTCTCATTAGTATGACATTTGTAGAAAATTACTATCTTGTATTTATAAGCCTATTAAATTAAAGCAAGTTTGCCCTATCTGCCTAAATACATAAAAATACACACAAATGAATTTCTTTAAAGCATAAAGAAATGTGTGAAATCTTTACTGGATATTATTGTTAAAATGGACATATACTTAGCTCACCTTATAGAATCTAAATGATATGCCTCATTCAAATAGCCAAAACAAGCTAAGTTTATATCTCGAGTATCTTCTTTAAATTTACTGTGACCTTTGATGTGATTTTAGATTATTCCAAGAGAAGGAATGTAACTTTGAAAATGATAATCAGGTGAAAGGAAATGAAAAACAGAAAATAAAAGTTTTAAAGGGATAACCTATTTCAGCTTTAATCTTTTTGGGGGTTTTAAGGGAAAACTATACATGTAATTCAGTTGTATTCAGTTTACTAAAATGACCAAAGTTAAGTAAAATGTACTAATACATTTTTTATAAATATCTCAATTTGGGTTAAAACTGGAAAACTTTCTGGTGGTACCCCACTTCCTTAATGCTCACATTTAAAAAATTAACTGTATTAATATACATTATTTGAGTCTATGGTAACAAAGATGATACATCTAACAACAAATACCTAGAAAACCCTTGAGAAGAAGCAAGAAATGAAATCGATAGGAAAGACTAATCTGTAAGATAGCTATCATTTTCTGCACACAAATGTTATAATTATCATGAAAACAGACTACTAAGAATTTAAGATTTTTTTTAAAAATCCCTGTTCACTTGACAAGAAGTCTCAAGAGTTTCTGTTTTATTTCAATTTTCCACCCTACATACTGCATTCCAGCTTACTTCTCTCCCTTCTAGTTTAGCTAACCTAATGAAAATATTTTTGGGGCTATTAAAGTTTATACCTTTTCTGGAGCAGTGGCAGAAGCCTGGAGAAGGCCAAGAAGACTGATATGAAGGTGGCCCAGAATGAAGAATTTTTTAGGCTTGGCTGAAAGAAAGGGAAGTTTCAGTCCTGTGCCTTAGTCACCCCACAGAGAGATGATGAGGTCCGGCCATGAGACTGCAATTCTGGTTGTGTTCTCAGGGGCAGGGAGCTTGGGGAGCTCAGGAAGCTCTACAGAGCTGCCTCAATGGAGGATGTGGTGAAGGTGCAGTAGCATTGCATCTCAACAAGAAGAGTGTGAATAATCTTGACCAAAAAAATCCAAACTGGCCTTTGCTGTCTCTCAGTAGAAAGGAAATGCCTACTAGAATTGTGGAACCATCACATGGAACACCATTAAGGCATTAAGATTGTAGGATGAAATCCGCAACTATGCTATTTGAACATGGTCAGACCTTCATCTTGGGGACATTAACAATAACACTGCACTTCACTTTTTCAGAGTAGCAAAGCTGCTTTAGTATGAAATGACACTGAAACAAAATTAAGGACCGCTACATATCTTTTAAAGTTGAAATTACACAAAATACCCAAGGTGTGATTGTTTTTATTAACTAATGAAGTAAAATATCAGTACCCCAAACCCTCATGATTGCTGTCCATAGTGACCAACTATGGTTAGTAGTTTTCCTAACAATCCAGGTGATCACAATTGCCAAAATATATAGAGATGGACAACTGAAGATATGCTGGGGTCAGTTCCTTACCACCTAATTAATGAATGTGTGTTGCAGATGGAAATTAGCCCTTGTCCAACAGGGCAAACAAGTTTTCAGACATGTAAGTGTTTTTGGGCAGATCTGCCATTGACAAAGTAGGAATGGAAGAATGTTCTTCCATTTTCTTATAAGCAGATTACTCTGACAAATCTGAGACTAATGGTTCCCTATTCACCACCAAAAGAATTAGATTTTCATAATAAATCCTCCCTCAAGTTAAACTTAATAAATGAATCAAAAATGAAAAGAATAGCATTGTCACAGGAAAAAAATGAATATATGGCAGATTTCCTTCCTAAGTCTTCATCCTCCAATTGGTGAACCATCCTATTTCACACTTGTGATAGATGATTTGCAAAGAATAGTCAAGCATGAATGAGTTAGAATCTGCATCAAGGAAAGAAATAACCATGTCAATAAGACAACAAGGTCTGAATGTTAGATTATTTGGAGATAACTCTTCCTTCAATTATGCTATGATTTTAATCTATTCATGGCACATTTATTACATAGATAAATAAAAAAAACAAAAAACCCCCACATGGAATAATCCCTTTTGCAATTTATTGCATTATACTTAGGTATTATTCTTTATAAGTTCATAATTTGCAAAGCAACATTAAAGAAATCAAACAAATGATTAAAAATCAACTGTAGGGCTTACTAGACAGAGCATAATTATCAGATACTGAAAAAAAATGATCTATGCTCAGAGAATTGCACTTTAAGAGGAAACTGATATTTTAAGTCAACTAAAACCAATAGCCTTTTCAATAGCCTGAACCCAGACAATGCCATGCACCTAAGGATAGATCAAAGATCACCTCAAGAAGAAACATTGCAATACCTCCCTCCTTAGGCCCTTTATAATGTGTACTATCAAGAGATGACAATAAAACTTTTATGTCCTCACTGTAGTGTTTCTTAATGATGAGGCATTTGGTAGATGAAGGCTAAATGAGAGAGACTTTAAAACATAAATGTACCCAAAATAGGAAACTATTGTTCAGAAAAGGAAAAATTGTTTTCTTTTGGATTTTTCTGATAATGTGTATGATTGTACTTTTCAAACGAAATTAGTGTCCTCTTCTAGGCAACAAACTTTAACCAAATTACTTATGGGGAAGGAAAAGGCAATAAGGATTTATATAGCACCTATTATAATGCAAGGTACTGTGTTTAACAGTGAGGATCTCATTTGAGTCTCACAACAACCTGGTAAGTTATATACTATTAATATCCATTTTACAATTGAGGAAAGAGAGAGGCAAACAGATTTTTGTTTTGTTTTGCTCAGGGTCAGAGGGCTAGGAAGTGTGTGAAGCTATTTTGAACTCATCACCAGTAACCAGAACTCTTATCAAATGTGCAATTAGTTGCCTCTGAAAATATTGTCCCAAGGGAAGCTCATGTTCCACAAATATTCACCACATTTTCTTAAAATAGGCTTGGGACATTTTTGATGGAAAAACAACATGATATATTTTTGTTTACATAAATATTACATAATTACACAGTCTGAGCAATTGACTGTAGTAGTATTATTTTCCCACAGAAAACTATGTGATATCTGGGCATTTATATTTACTGAGAAGTTTCTTGGAAATTTTTTTAGTAGATTGTCACAGAAAATTCATTTCATGAATTCAGAAGACTAGAATTCTTATAGGCTAAGAATATGGAATTGTATCAGAGAAATTCAGTGAAATCTGACTATAATAGTTCCATATTATCTTTCCTACATACAAGAAAAGGCTTGAAGGTCTCTAATAAAACTTGGTTATGTTTGTCAACTATTATAGCAAGACCAATGTGCTTGAAGGTCTGCATATACACAGAAACATTCATTAATGTTAGACGTCTCTATGCATATTAGTTTATAGATTGTTATCCATAAATGAAAATTCAATTTCATGTTTTATATTAGTATCTTCTACTTACAACTTTTGTGTGAATTGAATTAATATCTTAGAATTTGAGAGCTACTAGGGACCTTATTACCATACCCCTTCATTTACTGGGGTAGGGATTTGGACAGGAAATTTTTATCAGTGTTTGTGCTAATCCTTACTTTTTAATACAGAGCAAAGATTTGAATACAAATAACTCCAGTTTGCTAAAGTGAAGAAACAATATAAAACTGAAAAGGTACAATTTTTTTTTCTGTGTCTGCCTACCATTTCCATTTTAGTATGTAAACCTACCCTGTAATATGTTCCTATTAGCTCTGTTTTATGAACAGTCCTCACAAAATAGTGAAGCAATTTCCTGAACTCAACACTTTCTTGTAATTAGCAGAATTCCTCATAAAACATAAGGAACTTTCCTCATAGACCAAGACTCATGTTGGCACTAAGTGTGTGGATACACTCTTCTATACATTTTCTTTTTAATCTAACACAGAGGAAGGAGCAGGGTGCACACAACAGTTGGGACGTCTGAAGTTCTGCATCATGGCCTGGAACACACTGTGTTGCCTTCCCTTGAGCTTTTTACTTGAAGATGTATCAGAAGAAATGGATTTCCGGTTCTGATTGTTTTGAACCTTTATCAGTTTCTCATGTTCCCTGATCTGTCTTTGCAAGTGGTTCTGAATTGCAATGCCAAGTGACTCAGGGTCTAGGGAAGCACCATACACTTCCCAAGTCATGCCTTGCTCATCCCATATGACATCCCTGACTTGTTTGGACTGCTTGAACAGTTTGGCATCAGATCCTAGCTGTTTTTTCTTTTCTCCAGGGGTAAATCCAACCTGAGCAGCAGCTGCTGTCACATTTAGTTTTTGTTCCTTTAGAAATTCACTGACACGACTGGCCCGCCGTGGACTTGCTTTGATGGACCGAGAGGGTGTACGCTTACCAGCATTTGGACTAGATTCTCCCATCAACTCTCCTGGTAATCCTAAGCTTGTGACTGTCTTTGCCTGCCTGCTTTCTTCAGAGGCTTTGTCCTGATTCTTTCTACCTGTGGTAGGGGTAAGAGCAGTTAGACTGTCTGCATTTGGACAAAGCAATTCTGGTTTTGTCTCCACTTTTGGTTTTATGTCTGCCTTGGTAGCAACAGTTTCCCATTCTTTCTGAGTAGGCAAATTCTCAGTTGTATTATCTTTGTCAGTAACATTCAAGTGATCAGATTTGTTCAGTTCATTGTCAGGGCTGAGTGGTTTACCATATGGATCATTGGAAATGCTTTCAGCTTGGTAGACATCAACGATTTTTTTTGCCAACTCAGATGATTTGGTTTCAGCTTTCCCCAAGCCACGACTTACATTATTTGTTTGGCTGCATGCATTGGGAGAAATCTGATCAATGGGTTTTGCACTGGGTGGGATAAAAGTAGTAGGTGCTGTCTGTGTAATGATCTGACTTCCTCCTTCAGAGACTGCTTCTACTGCTTTCCCTTGCTCCTTGCATGCAGTTTTGGTATCTCTTGAGCCAGATATTCCATTGTCTGATGCCATTCGATAGACTGTGGTTTCTGAATCTGTTGACTTGTTTTCTGCTTGGAAAACTGGTATGTTTGAAGAATCACCAGGAGCTGCTTGAATGTACACTTCTGTTTTGGTACCAAAATGGCAAGGTGCTTCTCTTAGACCCACTGACTTGTTGGAGAGCTCTGATGGATTGCTCATATTCCTATCACTCTTATAAATAATATACAACTGCTCTTGTTGCTCCAGAATTTCAGGAGTAGGAATTTTCATTAAGAATGAAGCAAGGATACTTGGACTGGTACAGACAGATCTGCTTTCCATACTGGTCGCTGTCTGAACTTCTGCATCTTGCCAAGTTCTGTTTGCCCGCTCTTCTGCCAAAAATCCACAGTCATGTAGGCTAGTCATTGTACCTGTTTCTTTGAATCTAGAGGACAGATTCTCTGCTTCCAGAGTCTCTTTTTGCTCTGTAAGGCATACTGAATGTTTGTTAGTTTGGCTAGACTGCTGAGATGTCCTGGAAGATTGGTCTGATGTAGTCAAAGAAACATCTGCCAAGTTCTCTGCCTCATCACAAGGTGTGGGATGGCTAGCATCATGGTTGACTGGTACGCTAACCATTGCGTGTGTAATTATGTCTGCTACTGGACCTGGGGTTTGTGCTACACATTCACTGCTACCTTGATGTTGAGGGTGATCAGAAGGGTTCTTGTGTGTGGGAGGTAATTTTTCATCCTCACTGGAGATCCCAGAAGACATGACTGTCTGGGCGAGATCATGCTCGGACTCCTTCATTAGAAACTCCACTGATCCAGGGCAGCTGAAGTTCAACAGGTCAACTCTAACAGATTCAGAAGGAAATAATGGAAGATGATTAGCAATGGAATAATCAATGATCGATGTCTGCTGTGAATTAGAAGGTTGCAGGTCTTGAAATTCTTGCTCTTGTGGAGCTACAGTCAGGGAAGCTTTGGTTAACCTCAGTGGGTCAGGTACAGTCCCCATGAAAGATATCTTTGGGACAATCTCTAGGAACTTCCTGTGTCAGGGTCCCCGCTGAGCCACAGTTGATCTTCACAATGAAGTCAATGAGACACAACTCCTCCACAAACAAATCTTTGAAAAAAGGAAAATATAATGTCAATAATAACATATTATATGAATAACTAAAAACATCTAAATTAAGTCTCTTAATTCAGTTTCTTCTATTTCAATTTTCTTCAAATATGCTAAATTCTAAAGTTTTTCTTCTTTTGATTTTCCCAATGAACCATGATAGACCTCTGTCACTAATTTGATTATGTTTACTTAGATTTTAGGAAACAACTTCCAAAATAATTGTTTTCCCATCAAGAGGTAATTCACAGAAAGGAGAAATTATATATCTGAAGTGAAGTACTATAAGAACTCTTTTTTCATATAAACTTTACAATAAAATATTAAGCATTCTCAGAAAGTAAAGCATTTAATTTCTTGGAGAATGAAAAGGCATATTCTTATTCTAAAGGAGAAAAAGCAGAATAAAAACTGAAACTATTATAGGGTAATTAAACATACTTGATGAAATAAACTCAATGGCAATCTTATATAGGCCTTTTGCTACAAAAAGACTAATTAATTGCAAGTTTCACTTTACTCTGGAATGAATATAAAAATTAATCTTCATAACTGGAATTAAGCAGCCTAATATTCTTTCTCATTAATAAAGACACAGAATGTTATAGTAGATATTGCCTGTCTACATGTTAAGCTGACCAGTAGCTCCTTTTCTAAAGTTTCAGCCACTAATCTTTTTGTAATTGATATTCTTTAAATCAATAATTTGAATTTAAAATACAAGCTATAAAACATATAAATATTAAGAAATGTTGTTACTTAAAAATTAAATAAATTTCATTATTGTCTATTATTTGATAACCTAAATTTATTTCTACATCCAATGCTTGCACCCTCCCAGAAAATTAAACCATATATTTAAAAGAAAAAAGAAGGGGGAAAAAAAAAGCAGATAATCCATCTTTAAGAATCTGACTAAAAGTACAGTATTCTACACATGAGCAACCACATCAGTAAAGCAGTAGGTGAAAGTATTTTCTCTTATCTCTTTGTTGGGGGGCAAGTTTATTCTTTGTAATTTTGCAATATTCTTTTTCAGTTGTTTATGATGGTTATTTATCTCATTGCATACCATTGTACACATTGTATTCTCGGCTCTTTCATTCTGTGTCAGTTATTGTTAATTCCCAATATACTTCTCTACTCTTGATAGTCACCGTTTTTTACAATACAGAAATTTTCGATTATAGTCATATCATTATTTATCTAGTAACTGATGTAGTATTCAATCTAGTAATAGAATGACCATTCTATTCATTTTATTATCAGTAGGAATAAGCTTTGTTTCTACTTTTGTACCACTACCATTACCACAAAAAGCACTGGTATAAATATTTTAGTGTATTACAGAACATTTTATGAATCTCTGGATAAAAATGTTAGGATAGTTTAGTCACTTTATTTGAATAATTCTGAAATAGCTATTTTAAATCACTATTTAAATGTAATATTGGGACTTTCCATAATCCCAGCAACATTGATTTTTTTCCAATTTGGGGGCATATTTTCAATTTGAGTTGAAACTTCAAGTATATTTTGATTTGGATGTCTCTTATGATTAGTGATTTGGAGAATTTTTCATATTTTCATTTTATTATTGAATTTTTGTTCATATCCTTTGCCCAATTAATTCTCTATTGTAAGTGTAGCTGTTTTAATCTATCTGTAAATGTATCTTAGGTACTACATATTTTTATTTTTGTGTTCTATATATCTTGGATTCCAAACCCTTATCTGAAAAATATTATGCAAATTTTTCTCCATTTGACTCCTATTCTTATCCTAGATACAGTTTGGTTATGCAAAGACTTTTCAGTTTCATGTAATCAATGCAATATATTTAACCTTTTATAATTAGCGTGATAAAGAATCTATCTTCTACCCATAGTTGTGAAAAATATAAACTCTGCCTCTCTTCTCATTTTTTTAAGGTTTTTTTTTTTTTTTACAATGCAAATGGGGTTAAGTGGCTTGCCCAAGGGCACACAGCTAGGTGATTATTAAGTGTCTGAGGCCGGATTTGAACCCAGGTACTCCTGACTCCAGGGCCGGTGCTTTATCAACTATGCCACCTAGCTGCCCCCTCTCTTCTCATTTTTAATGGTATGGTTACATGTCATTTAATATGCATTGGTAATCTTATCAATAACAATAAGAGAAGAAAAGAAATAGAAGGAATAAGAATAGGGAATAATGTATTAAAACTCCCTTTTTTGCAGATAATATGATATATTTGGAAAATCTTATTTACTGAATTACAAAGTTAGTTGAAATAATAATTTTATTAAAATAGCAGGTTATAAAGTAAAGTCATACAAGGGGCAGCTGGGTGGCGCAGTGGAAAGAGCACTGGCCCTGGAGTCAGGAGTGCTTGAGTTCAAATTTGGCCTCAGACATTTAATAATCACCTAGCTGTGTGGCCTTGGGCAAGCCACTTAACCCCATTGCCTTGCAAAAAAAAATACCCTAAAAAAAGTAAATTCACACAAATGGTCAACATTCCTCTATATAACAAACAAAATCCTGCAAAAAGATATGGTAAAAAATTACCCCATTTAAAATAACTTTATTTCTTTTTTTTAAGGTTTTTGCAAGGCAAATATTATAATAATAATTAATAACATAATATTAATATAATATTATTTAATATATTAATATAATATTAATATATAATATTAATATATTTTATAATTAATATGTTTAATATATTAATATAATATTAATGATGTAATATAATTATAATAGTTAATAATAAAAATTTTTCTTTGGCTACATTTCCTTAAATTATTAGTTTTATAGTATTTCTATATCTAGTATCCTTCTATGACGGGTAATCATGATAATGGACATCCTTGCTTTACCACTGGTATTATTGGGAAGGTCTCTGGCTTATTACAACCTTCCCCCCAAAGATATGTAGTATCCATCTAAAAAACAATGTTAACATATTAAAGAAAACTCCATTTATTCTTTTTTGTGTGTGTTTTGGTTTTTTATTTGTTTTTTCTTTCTTTAATAGAAGTTGTATTTGACAAAAGCGTTTTCTTTATTAATATAGTTATATTTTTGTTGTTTTTTATTAATGTGATCAATTGTAGTTATATTGTTCCTTATATTGAACCAGTTTTACATTTCTAGTATAAATACAGCCTAGTTATAGTATAAAATCTCTGTGATGTTACTGTATTCTCTTTACTAATATTTATTTACTATCTTTGCATGAATTCATTAGTGATATTAGTATATATAGTTTTCTTTCCAAATTTTGAGTCTCCATGGTTTAAGAATTATATTGCATCACAGAAGGAATTTGATAGAATCATTTCTTTTTCTACTTTCCAAACAGTTTAATGTAGCATTAGAATTTATTGTTATTAAATGCTCAATATAATTAGATTGTAAAGTCATCTGGTCTTAGGTTCTTTCTTGCTGAATTTCTTTGTTTAGGATCGTGATACTTAAATCATCTTCTTGTTTCCTGATCTGGGCAATTAACATTTTAAAAAATGCATACTTTCATTTCAATGAAAATTAAGTTTTTATTACATATATTGAATATTAGGACTTTGGGAGGGGTAGCTAGGTGGTACAGTGGATAGAGCACCAGCCCTGGAGTCAGAAGGACCTGAGTTCAAATACAGCCTTAGACACTCTATTGCCTTGCAAAAAAAAAAGAAGAAAAAAGGATTTTTTTTTTCATTTTATTCTCTTAATAATGAACTCAACTTTTTTGATGCTGGTCATTTGGATTTTTTTTCTTTTTTAAAAGAATCAAGGTAGTTAAACACTTTATGCTATTTTTTTTCTTTTGAAAATGAGCTCCTACTTTAATGCACCATTGGTGGAGTTGTGAACTGAGCCAGTCATTCTAGAGAGCAATTTGGAACCATGTCCAAATATCTATAAAATCATGTATGTACAAGCAATACCACTACTAGATTTGTATCCCAAAGTTATAAAAAATTTAAAAATATATTTATTTTGTACTTATATGTGCTTTTCCTTTTTATGGTGGCAAAGAAAGAATTAGAAACTGAGGAGATACTTATCATTTGACGTATGATCAATAAGTTATGGTTTTTTATTATTGTTTTAAGAAATGATGAGCAGGATGATTTTAGAAAAATCTGCAAAGACAATGAAGAACTGCAAAACAAAATGAACAGAGCCAGGAGTATACATAACAGGAATATAGTACAATAATCAATTGTAAATGATGTAGCTCTTTTTTTAGATTGTTTTAAATTTTTTCCCCTTTTTTGAGGTCTTTCAGCAAAGCAAAGGTTCAAGACAAGCAAAAGAACTCCAGAGAAAGAACTGATGGAGTCTCAGTGCAGATCAAAATATTCTATTTTTGCTTTTATTATTTCTATTTTCACGACAAGAGCAATATGGAAATATGTTGTGCATGATTGCACATGTAAAATCTAAATCAAATTGCCTGCCTTCTCCATAAAGAATTGCTGAAGAGAGAACTCAAATCAAAATCGTTAAAAAATGATTTTTCCATGTAATTTGAAAAATATTTTTAATTAATTAAGTTTAAATTGAAAAATAATTTTAAAATGCGCTAAAAGAAAAATAAAGAGATCGTACTTTTTATTTATTAATTAGTTTATTCAAATTTGTGATCAACATTTCTATTTTGCCATTTAATTGAGATTTTATATTTTTTTCTAATTTTTTAGTTGCATGCCCAATTCATTGATCTGCTTTTTTCTTTTTTCTTTTTTTGGGGGTGTTTTTTTTTTTTGGCAAGGCAAACAGGGTTAAGTGGCTTGCCCAAGGTCACACAGCTAGGTAATTATTAAGTGTCTGAGGCTGGATTTGAACTCAGGTACCCCTGACTCCAGGGCTGGTGCTCTATCCACTGTACCACCTAGCTGCCCCTGCTTTTCTTTTATTAGTGATAATATTTAGATACACAACTGTTCCCTTAGGTACTACATAAATCTTGCCATGTTGTTGTCCGTATCTTTAATTAAACTATTGCTTATTTCTATAATTTATTCTTTTACCCACTCATTCTTTATGATGGAATAACTTATTTTTCAATATATTTTTCATCTCTGCTTCAAAGTCCTTTTATCATATATAATCTTATTTTGTTTTGGCTTTTAAAAGATACAGTTAATATTTTTGCTTTTTTGTACATTTTGGTGAGATATTTGCATGCTTAAATGATCATTTTTTTTGCATGAAAGTGCCATGTACAGTGAGAAACAGGCCCTATCCTTTCAATTCCAATTTAGTATTTGCCAGAAATCAGTCATATAAAACTCTTGAAAAATTCTATTCAGGTAACTTATTTTTTGGTTTCTTATTTTGATTAATCTCGGTCTTCTAAATTTTGTTGTATTTGTGTATTTCTCTCTATAACTCATGTAATGTCCCGTTAATAGAAGCTATAATCATTTAGTCCATTCATTGTTGAATCATTTAAGTCATGTTAACTCTTCATATTCTCATTTTAAAGTTATTTTATTTGGTTTATTCTAATTTTTAGAGAATTTTCCCCTTGGAACAGCCTTTGTACCTTTTATACCAAGCTGTTAACTCACTTCTCATCATATCTTTTTTCCATAGATCAGATTTCTTTTCTAAATTTTTCCTTAACTGTTCTAATTTGTTTTTTCATACTCATTTCTAGTTTTTTAAAATGTGAAAAATTCTGTTTTTATCTCCTCCAAGGATTTTGATTGGAACTTATGCTTAAACTGCATTTTCTCTGAGGTATTGTTTGTGTATGTTTTGGAGTATTTTTTTTCTTATAGGTTTGTGTGTTGAACCAAATTTTTTAGCACTCTTTATGGTGAGATTTGTTATATTTATAACAGATTTCTTTTCCATCAGAATTCTGTTTGGGTCATTTTTTAGATGTTTGTCGAAGAAATATTGTGGTGGAGCTAGAGTGTAGCTTCATTCTATGACTCTGCCATCTTAGCTGCTTCCCAAGTTATATGTCCATTTTGAATGTATTGTGCAATGTGCTTTGAAATGCATGAAATTGGTCTAAATCTAATTTTCAATTTTCCCATTAACTTTTATCAAATTCAATCTATGCAGTTATTGAAGGAAGTTAACTCTCAATTTAAACATTTTGCAGTATTTTAAATGGGAGTTCTCTTTCTCTTATTGGGCTTTGGATTTGGTAATTAATATATAGAAATGCTATGGGCTTTATGGGATTATTTGAGACCTGAAACTATTACTTGAAACTATTACTTTTCTCAATGAGTTTCTTTGTTTATCCTTTAGAATTTTCTAAGCAAACTGTCATATCAGGAATTAGGGAGAGTTTTTTTCTCTTCTTGGTCTATCTTCACACATTTATTACTCTTTTAATGTTATTTTATTTTTTTTTCAATTAGATATATAGTTTTCAATATTCATCTTTTTGTAAGCTTTTGAATTCCACATTTTTCTACCTCCTCCCCTTTCCTACACCTTCCCCACAACAGTGAATAATCTGATATAGATTAAACACATATACAAGCATATTAGTCAAATTGTGAAAACAGAATCAGAACTAAAGGGAATAAAACAATGAGAAAAAGAAAAAATCAAAAACAAGTTTTAAAAAGTGAAAATAGTATGCTGTGGTCTGCATTCAGATGCCATATTTTTTTTGTCTGGATGTGGATGGAATCTTCCATCACAAGTCCTTGATTACTGAAAGTCACCAAGTCCGTCATAGTTGATCATCATCCAAAGTTGCTGGGGTTATTTTTTTAAGCAAAAAATAAGTGTGCCTCAATCTGTATTCAGTCTATATCAGCCCTTTTCATTTTTGGAAATGAAAGTCCTTGAGAACAGTCATAGGCCATGGTACTTCTGAGAATAGCTAAGTCATTTACCACTGATCATACTACAATATTGCTGTTATTTTGTATACAGCACATTTCACTTTATATCTGCTTATTTAAGTCTTTTTAGGTTTTACTGAGAGCATCCTGCTCATCATTTTTTTTTTTTTAGTTTTTGCAAGACAATGGGGTTAAGTGGCTTGCCCAAGGCCACACAGCTAGGTAATTATTAAGTGTCTGAGGCTGGATTTGAACTCAGGTACTCCTGACTCCAAGGCCAGTGCTCTATCCACTGTGCCACCTAGCCGCCCCTCATCATTTGTTAAAGGAGAATAGCACTTCATCACAACCATATGCTACAACTATTGTGGTCATTCCTCAGTTGACAGTAATTCCCTTAATTTTCGATTTCTTACCATCAAATATCTTTCTACATATAGATCCTTTTCCTTTTTTTTGTTGTTTTTCATCTCTTCAGAAATACAGACTTACTAGTGGCTAGGTCAAAGGGTAGGCATGTTTCCATAGCCCTTTGGGCATAGTTGCAAATTTCTCTGCAGAAATGTAGAATCATTTTCACCTCCTTCAACAATTCATTAATGTCTTATTTTCTTTATATCCCCTCCAACATTTGTTGTTTTCCTTTTCTGTTCTATTAGGTAATCCACTAGGTATAAGGTAGTACCTCAGAATGATTCTAATTCGTATTTATCCTATCGATAGTGAGTCTGCACATTTTAAAATATGATCATAGCATTGATAACCGCATCTGAAAAGTGTTCATAACTTTTGATTATTTATCAGTTGGGGAATGGTTCTTTTTTTTTTTTTATAAATTTGACTCAGTTCCCTATATTTGAGAAATGAGACCTTTATCAGAGAAACTGTTTCAACACTTTCATCCACATTTACTACTGCTAACTCTATTTCCCTCTGTCCTATTCCTCCTACCCCATTCATTCTGTTCTCTCCTTTGACCTTGTCCCTCCTCAAAAGTGTTTTGCTTCTAATTATCCCCTTCCACAATCTGCCACCTTAAATGTCACCCCCCTCCCTTCTCTCCTATTCCCTTACCCTCCTATTTTCCTGTAGGGTAAGAAAGATTTCTATATCCACTAGAGTGTGAATATTATTCCCTCTTGAATCAAGTCTTATGAGAGTAAGGCTCTCTCATACCCCCTTCACGACCCTTCTCTTCCACTCCACTGTAAAGGCTTTTTCTTGCTTCTTTTATATAAAATAATTTACCCCAATTCCACCTCCCTATTTTCTTTTCTCCTAGTACGTTCCTCTCTCAACCTCCAACTCAGCATCTTTTTATAATACATTATCCCTTCATATTCAACTCCCACCAGTGTCCTGTCTGTATATATATTCCTAACTACCTTAAAAAATGAGATAGTTTATATGAGTTATCAGTACCATCTTCCCCTGCAGGAATACAAACAGTCAAATATCATTAAGATGCTCATGATTTTCCTTTCCTGGTTACCTTTTATGCTTCACACAAGCTTTGTATTTGAAGATCAAGTTTTATTGTTCAGCTTTGCTCTTTTCATCAGGGAAGTTTGACAGTTCTCTAATTCATTGAATATTGAGCTTTTCTCCTGGAAAAATATGCCCAGTTTTTCTGGGTAGATAATTGTTGGTTGTAATCCAAACTCCTGTCTTCTGAAATATCATATTCCAAGCTCTATAATTCTTCAATGTAGAAGCCATTAAATCCAGTGCGATCCTGATTATGGTTCTATAATAATTGAATTGTTTCTTTCTGATTGCTTATGATTTTTTTTTCTCCTTGACCAGGAGCTCTGAAATTTGGCTATAATATTCCTAGGAATTTTTTTTGGAAACTCAGAGATAATCAATGAATTCTTTCAATTTCTATCTTACCCTCTGACTCTAGAAATGCAGGGTAGTTTTCCTTGATAATTTCTTGAAAGATAGTGTTTAGACTCTTTTTTTGATTATAGTTTTCAGGTAATCTAATAATGGCTAAATTTCTCTCCTTTTCTACTTTTAGGTCAGTTTTCTTTCCAATAAGATATTTCGCATTGCCTTTTAGTTTTTCATCCTTTTGGTTTTTGCCTTTACTCATTCTTGACTTCTCATAGTCATCAGTTTCTCTTTGTTCAATTCTATGTTCTAAAGACATTTTTTTCAGTGAACTTTTATACTTCCTTTTCCATTTGGTCATTTCTGCCTTTTAAGGTCTTCTTTCCTCATTGGATTTCTTTAACTTCTTTTTCCATTTGACCCAGCCTGATTTTTAAGATGTTATTTTCTTGAATATTTTTTGTCCCTCCTTCACCAAGCTTTTGTCTTGTTATTCACGATTTTCCCATATCACTCTCATTTCTCTTTCTAATTTTTCCTCTACATCTCTTATTTAATTTTCAAAATTCTTTTTGAGCTCTTTCATGGCCTGACACCAAGTGATATTTTTCTTGGAGGCTTTGGATGTAGGACTTTAACTTTATTATCTGCTTCTGAGTATGTGTTTTGATCTTCTCTATCATCTTAGTAACTTTCTATGGTCAGAATTTTTTTCTCTTTTGTTTGCTCATTTCCCCAGCTTATGACTTAAGTTAGGGGACTCTGCTTCTGAGGTGGGGGTGCTCTATCCCAAGCTTCTGGGCTTTTTTGCAGTTCTTTTCATATAAACTTCTAGGTATCTGCAGGTTTTCAGTTCTTCTAAGATGGTATGATCTGAGGAGAGGTTTCTTATTATCTCTTGGTCTGTGCCTCAGTGATAACAAAGAGATACCATAATCTCCTTCCTATCTCCTTACCATCTGTGGGCTGAGAGCTCCAGAAGCAGCTGCTGCTGATTCAGTGGCTTCCAAGGACAACTCCTCATCTGCTGGGTCTGGGTTTGCACTTTTTCTGCTGAACTTCCAAGTTGTTTTCATCAGTCTCTGGTCTGAGAGGTCTGGAAACTGCCACAGCTGCCACTGATCCAGTCACCAACTTCCTGTTCCTGGATTGGTGGGGCTGGTTGGTGCTTGGCACAGCCACAATGCTCTGTGTTCCTCTCTCACCCCACTAAAGTTTCTTGGACTGGGAAATTACTTCACTTGACCTTCTGCTGGGTTCTGTAACTCTAGAATTTGTTTAGAATCATTATTTAAAGTGATTTGGGGGAGAGATCAGATGAATCCCTGTCTTTACTACTCTATCTTGTCTCTGCTCCTCCACACTTTTATTTTTTATATTTTTTATTGTTATTATTAGCATTTCTAGAAACATAAAAAATACAATAATACTATGGAGAGAACATATCATTAATTTTCTTCTCTAATGGAGAAACACCCTTATAATCCTAATTGTTAATGTTGCTATTTGTTTTAGATAATTTTTTATGATAGAAAAAATTTTCCTATACTTACATTTTATGATTTTTAAGTACAAATGAGGGTTATATTTTGTCAAAGAATGTTTTATTCATCTGCTGAAATAATGATGTGACTTTGTATGTTTTTTTAAATATGATCATGTTGATTATTTTCCTATTATTGACTACCCCTCACTTCTTGTTATGAATTCAAGTTGGTTGTAATGAACGTTTTGTTGGATGAATTGGGGTAATCTATTTATGAAGATTTTATTAAAATTTTTAAATTAATATTAATATTGTTCTATAGGTATTTTCCGTTTATCTTTTCCTGTCATGTATTAGGGCTAAATTTTTCTCATAAATGGATTTTAGTAGAGAGCTTTCTTTTTGATTTGTGGGCATAACTTTTCTACTATTTGTATTATATTAAAAGTTTGATAGAATTATCTGGCAAATGTACCAGGACCAGGAATTTTTTTTCCTTTATAATTTCTTTATAGTTAATTCTATATCATTTTTGAGAATGATCTCTATTTGAAATTGTTAGTTTGAATATTTTTATATTTTTGAAAGAAATCTTGCATTTCTTTTGAATTATTGGTTTTGACTTTTATTTTATTTTATTTTTTGGTTTGTGCAAGGAAATGGGGTTAAATGGCTTGCCCAAGGCCACACAGCTAGGCAATTATTAAGTGTCTGAGGCTGGATTTGAACTCAGATCGTCCTGACTCCAGGGCCAGTGCTCTACCCACTGTGCCACCTAGCTGCCCCTTAATTGACTTTTTAGCTATACATGGTAGGTTCTTTGGGTTTTGTTGTGATATCATCTTGTTCAATGCCTACATTTTTTCTCTAATTTTCTGTACTCTTTAAAAAAATCACCTTGGCTAAAGGCATCAATCTCATTAGTCCTTTCTAAGTCAATTTAATTTTTGTCCATCATTTTATAGGCTTTTGGTTTCCAATTTATCATTATATATCATCTATATCTATATATCTATCATCTCCCCTGGAAAGAGATCCAAAAAAAAACCTCCCAGGAATATTATAGCCAAATTCCAGAACTCCCAAGACAAAGAGAAAATATTACAAGCAGCCAGAAAGAAACAATTCAAATATTGTGGAGCTACAGTCAGGATTATACAAGATTTAGCAATGGGAGAGGAAAGAATGCACTGGGAGAAAGGGAAAGGAGAGACAGAATAGGCTAAATCATTTCACATAAAAGAGGTAAGAAAAAGTTTTTGCAATGGAGTGAAGGGGAAAGATGAGGGGGGAATGACTGAGCCTTCATTCTCATTGAAAGTGTCTCAGAGAGGAAATACCATACACACTCAATAGTGTATAGAAATTTGTTTTGTTTCTGATTCTTTACTTTCCCTCTTATTCTCTACCCCTTTTCCTTTATTCTTTTTCTCACTTATTTCCCTCTTGGATAAGATATATGTTTTAATGTTTTAGGTTTAAGCATGATCTGCTCTCCCCTCAGACCAAAGCTAGTAGAAAATTTGACATACAAACATAATATTCAAAGGAAGCATTAAAAAGGTGAAAATGAGTAAGAAATCATAAAAGATAATACAAAGTTCAGTTGGTTACATTTCTATATGAGGATGTTACATATGGACCCTCAGAAGTTTATCATCACCAATTCATAAAGGAAGTCAAGTTAAAAGAGGGTCCAGGTGTGATTCTGACATGTTTGGAAAGGATGGATAAGAGCAATACACTGGCAAGAGAGGAAGAGGAAGAAAGGGAAAATTATTTCACATAAATGGAGTGTTCAAAGAGGCAATTAATTGGCAACTTCCTAAATTCTTGTGCAAGCTACTAAAGCTGTCTCAGGAGTAAAAGGAAATCCACTCAAATTACTTCTGGATTGACAAGACTGGTTCCACTTGGATGACTTACCTTCTTACCCTTTTACTCTTCTGACCTTGTAAATCCCAGTTTCATCTGTTTTTTTTTAAATTCTCTAGCTAAATGCACTCTTTCCCCTAGAAGAATGTGGTCACCTATCCATTCCTCTCCTCTGCAAATGCCTGGATTCAACTCAGGTCTGATGCTTGTCGCAATAGAACTGAAGTGTGAAAGCAGAGTGCAAAGACAGAGACTTCTACAGCAGTAATGGAGAAGTTGTGCAAATATTGGGTCAAGTCATGTGTTTGTGACTTGTTGAGGCTGGTGGGGGTGGTGCAAGGGATTATAGTTCTCTCTAAAGTCATAAGACTTCTAACAATATCAAACTTTCTTGGTTTCTTGGACTGTGGAGACAATGAAGATTGGAGAAAATGTCCCATTTTCCATCTTGTTGGTAATAGAGCATTATGTTCTATCCCTATTTTAGTTCTAATTTCATAATTTAGCAATCAAAATATAATTACACACTCAATTTCAATAATGTGAGCAAGTTCACTGGGTGAAAAGCAATATAGTAAAATGACTGGATTATATACATGGTCTGTCCTGAAACAAATTTTAGAAAAAAGACATTTCTGAAAAAAAAATGTAATTGTCGCATTCCAACACAATGGATGGCTACACATTTTCTGTGATCCACACTACTCTAGGACAGCCTTCCCTAACCTCACTATTCTGTGACAATGAGAAGCAGAGCTCTACTCCTTCCCTCTTCCCTGACAATCTGTGCAATGGAGGTGAAAGAATATTTAAGCAGATTTGTTCTGCTTGAAGTTCCAGTTACCACAGCACAGTAAGTAATGAAATGAGGGATAGAGGGAGCTGGGGGCAAGGGGAACTTCACCAGGGAACAGACTATTCAAGGATAAAAGGATAAATTGTACTGTGATAAATTATACTGTGATACCACTACAATCACTGCAATAATAATTCATATTTATTTAGCATTTTAAGGTATGAAGTTCACATTATGTACCTACATGTTTTTTCATTTGATCAGCCTCAAATTCCTGAGTTACAATAATATGTTATAATAATTATATTTAGGATTAATTCAGTAAATACAGGGGCAAAAGTGCTTAGGTTCAGCATAAGCTGATGTTGATGAGTATGCCTAAGTAATAACATGGGGAGAGAGAGGCTCAAAGAAGCAATAGAAACACTACATGAAGTAAATGGAAGGAGAATGAGAAAGAGAGAAACCAAGGGCTGACCAGTTCTGATTTCACTTTTTTTTCCTGCCCACAAGGAGCTGGCAATCATGATAAGAGATGACTAAACTACCCTAAATAAATTCAAGTTACCTGGTATAGATGAACTACATGCTGAAAATGGCAGATATGATTATCGAGTTACTCACTGAAAGAATGTGGTGAATGAAGATGTATCATAGGATTAGATATCTGATTTTTTCTTCTGTTTTTGGAAAAAGGAAGAGAATAGATTTTGAAAGTAGAATCATGAATTTAGCTTTGATCCTTGGAAAAATTAAGCATGCATTAAGTTCTTGAGGAATGTTTAGTGAAAATCTATAGAAGGGGAGAGTGATTACAAAGACTTGGCATGACTTCACTGAGATGTCCGACATCTCCTTTTTTAGGGGCCAGCTCCTATTCTGGTAGACAAAGAGAATTTTGTAGTTATAGTTTACATATATTTTAATAATACATTTGACAAAGTAATGCAAGCTATTACTGCAGAAAATTTGGAAAGAGGGTTAGATGGTAGAGTGCTTAACTAATCAGACTAGTTAATAAATTCAAAGTCATTAATATTTGGATATCAAATATGTCCAGTGGGGTGTTTTAGAGTTCTAAACTTGATCAATGGGTTAAGAAATTTAAATAAGCAAGTTTAAATGTGATGTCTGGAATTCTTTTTGACAGTGGTATCCTTAACTCATAAAATGGTGGGTTTCTTTTATCTTGCGTATATTCAAATATAGGCTAAATGACATTTTATTGAGCACGTTCCATGGGATTTCATTTTCAACTATTGGTTAGACTAGATAACAACTGAGGTCCTTAATAATTCTAAAATTCTGTGATCCTGTGTTGTCATTCCTGTAACCAAGAAGCTTCAGTCATTACCTATTGCCTCAAAGATAGAATAATAAATCCTGTTTGGTATTTTAAATCTTTTACCCTTTGACTTTTCCCATGCTAGTCATGTTCAATCAATCTACATATCAATCAATCTATCCAATTTGATGTTTATTACACAGTTATTTAGCACAGATTTGGCACATGGTGAGTATTCAATAAATGTTCATTGAATTTAATCAAATTGTGAATCTTGGTCACTTTGCTTTTGGTAATAACAGTTTCTATTTTTTTCCTGAGAGTTTAGTATTCTCTTCTCTTACAATATGTTGAAAAATGATCCTTAAAACCTGTAAATTGTGTCTCTCTATCATATACTTCTGAGTTTATCTTGTTTCTGCTGGGAAGTTGCTCTCACCATCTCTGTAACATTTCTATTTCTCATGTAGATCACCAGGGACAGTGATCTTAAATGATATACATTGTGGTTCCACAGTAATTGATGGAGAAAAGTGTTGTGAAAATCTTTAAAAATGTTTTCTACTTTGTTTTTCAAATTTGTTGTCCTAATTTCAACTTGAAAAACCTTTGCAATGATTTGGTTACGGTGTATCCTTTGTCAAATCTTCCATAAACTTGTCATCTCCAATGACTTCTTGTTAATTTGTGAAGAGATACTGCTCAAATGTTCTACCAACAATGATATTCTTCAAAATAATTCATATTCTTTTTAGGGTTAATTTTTATTTTTATCTTTTTGAAAGATTTTATTTATTTTGAATTTGACAATTTTCCCCCAATCTTGTTTCCCTCCCCACCACAGAAGGCAGTCTGTTAGTTTTTATATTGTTTCCATGGTATGCATTGGTCGAAGTTGAATATGATGAGAGAGAAATCATATCCTTAAGGAAGAAAAAGTATGAGATATAGCAGAATTATATAATAAGATAACATTTTTTTTTTTAAAATCAAGGGTAATAGTCTTTGGTCCTTGTCCAAACTCCACAATTCTTTCTCTGGATACAGATGGCATTCTCCATCACAGATGCCCAAAATTGTGCCTGATTGTTTCCCTGTTGGTGTGAGCAAGTCCATTAAGGTTGATCATCATCCTCATGTTGCCTATTCTAAGTTAACAGAGTCATTGCATGCCCTATCTCTTGACTTTCAAGTAAGCATATTAAGTATTTTCTAGATGATTTGGATTCTTTCAGTCTCCCTGAAAAGACTAATTTATAACAGTTAAATTTCCTTATTTCTGCTTTGTAGCATATATAATATGCAAACATCTATAATAAAATGTATTGAATGAGATATTGCCCCCAAATATAAGCGTTTTCACAGGGGGGCAGCCCTATAAATGACAGTTCTTTTGAATCTACAAGTAGAGATTAGGAAAAGCACTGTGGATACACATTATTATCTTTCAATGATTAAATTCTAGACAATTCCTCTCTAAAAAAGGAAGAAAAACCTGGGTAAGCTACAAGTCTTATCATTTTGAAAGTTCTTTCTATATGTAATTCTCTTTATCAATTCATTGTTTTCCCTCTGTTTTCCTTCATTTTTCATGTTAGTTCAGTAAGGTAGAATGAGAGAAGGAAATCTACTTGAGTAAAGTAATTTGAAATTTTATTTTCACATGAGCTCTTCATAGCAATAAAAGAAGAAGAAGATGATGAAATTCAGGTTACATAGTCATTCATAGTGTGATGACTTGTCATTCTTTTTTTGCAAGGCAAAGATGACTTGTCATTCTTAAGCAATTCTCATACATGAGAAGAGTATTTTATCTTTTTCAAACAAGGTAGATTTTTTATTTTCATGGCCGAATTAGATGCATAATTATTAGTAGTTTAGAACCTACATGATAACTGTTAAGATTGATTTCAGTTCATCTTTCCTACACTTATCCTTTCGTTCATCAACTTGTTCCACTAAGTTTTGACATTTTTTCCTTTACTTTGAGTCTTTGAGGCAGGCAATACTGACATTTTCTCTAATAAAGTCAATAAACAGAATCAGCAAGTTCAATAAAAACTCCTAGGAAGGGGCGGCTAGGCGGTGCAGTGGATAAAGCACCGGCCCTGGAGTCAGGAGTACCTGGGTTCAAATCCGGTCTCAGACACTTAATAATTACCTAGCTGTGTGGCCTTAGGTAAGCCACTTAACCCCATTTGCCTTGCAAAAAAAAAAACTCCTAGGAAGTCAGAGTTAGGGGAATGAGAGCAAGAGCAATAAAGGGAAAGATAAAAGGAAGGAGAAGAGGAAAAAGAAAAAGATGAAGGCAAGAGAAATTAGAAATCAGAAGAAAAATAAAGCTGAGAAGAGGGAGTTAAAGGAATAAAGGAAGAAAAAGAAGTGAAAGTGATGAGAAAAAGAGAAAGGAATAGAAGAGAAAGATATTAGGATGAAGAGAGAGAGAGAGACAGAGATATGGACACAGAGACAGAGAGAGGCAGAGACAGACACATAGAGACAGAGACAGACACAGAGAGATAGAGAGACAGAGGGGGGAATGAGGATGAGGAGAGGAGAGCACTATATTACAAAGCTCATAATCAAGATATCCTTTAGCATTATTTATACCTTATATTGAAAACGATAACTACAGAGACTTCCAGCCAAGAGCATAGAGAGAAACTAGGAACTTTGTTAAGCTCTCCTGGCTTTCTCTCAGAACTGACATTAATCAAGCCTCTTAATAGATTTTAAAACAACAGAATCCCTAAAGAACAGAGTGGAACATCCTCCAGCAAGGTCTTTCACAAGGGAAAAGTGGGTACATCTGGGTTGAGAGCAGTGACCCAGTGCAACAGCAGAGGGTGGTGACTAACTTGAGAGCCTAGGCTGTGGGAGCAGAGGTTTTTGCAGTTTGGACTGTGAAGCAGATAGGTCGGGAGAGTTCCAGCATGCTGGGAAAACTCTAGCCTGGGTGCCCAGGATCCCCATTCCACCAAGGCTGGTCTAGATAACCCAACCTGGACAGTGAGCCCCTGACATTCCCAGCCCAGAGCCCCTGTTGTTCCCAGAAGGCAGGGTCTGGTGATCCTCAGAGAAGAAAGCCCAGAGACACCTCCAGATGTCACCATTATTCCCAATGTCCTAGGGAGTAGGTGGCTGACATTCCTAGTGCTGCTAGTCCAGACTGAGAGTGCTCTGGCATTCTTTACTGGCAGGTCTACAGGTCTACCCCTGGAGATCCTAACATCTCTGATCTTAGACCAGTAAGAAAGCCTCTAGAGTTCTCAGAACTGAAGGTCTGAAAGCAAGCCCCTGTCCCAACACAAGACCCTTAGGATAGGTACCAAATCTCAAAATGAATAAGAAAGGTCAGAGAAAAGCAGGATCTATTGAAAGTTACTTTGGACATAAGATGAACAAAATACTAGCTCAGAAAAGTAGGGAAAGAGGGAGTGCTTTAAAATCAGAAAGGATTTTAAAAATCAATTGGAAAAACTGAGAAAAGACATGCAAGAGAAAATTAACATCTTGCAACAAAAAGTGACAGAAGAAAACAAGTTCTTTAAAATTACAATTAGGCAATTGCAAAAAGAAAATAATTCCTTCGGAAATACAATTGGGAAAATGGAAAAAGATAACAGTTCTTTTAAAAATAAAATTGATAGGGGGCAGCTAGATTGCGTAGTGGATAGAGCACCTGGAGTCAGGAGTACCTGAGTTCAAATCCAGTCTCAGACACTTAATAATTACCTAGCTGAGAGGCCTTGGGCAAGCCACTTAATCCAATTGCCTTGCAAAAAAAAAAAAAAGCCTAAAATGCCTAAAAATAGAATTGATAAAATGGAAGAGGAGATGCAAAAAATTAATTGTGAAGAAAATCACTCTTTGAAAAATAGACTTGGAATAGTAGAAGTAGGTAACTTCATGAGACACCAAGCATTCTTTTAGTAATAGTCAAGGAGAATTGCCCATATATCTTAGAATCAGAGGGCACAATGCTCACTGAAAGAATATACTAATTGGGGTGGCTAGGTGGCGCAGTGGATAAAGCACCAGCCCTGGAGTCAGGAGTACCTGGGTTCAAATCTGGTCTCAGACACTTAATAATCACCTAGCCGTGTGGCCTTGGGCAAGCCACTTAACCCCATTTGCCTTGCAAAAACCTAACAAAAAGAGAATATACTAATCACATCATGAAGAGGTTCCAAAATGAAAATGCTAAGGAATATTATAGCCAGCCTCCATCAGAGCAAGGAGAAAATCCTGCAAGTGTCAGAAAGAAGCAATTTATATACTGAGGGGCCTCAGTCAGTATTACACAGAATCTGGCTGCATCAATATCAAAGTATTGAAGGGTCTGTGTAATATGATATTCTAGAGGGCAAGGGATCTCAAATCACAACAAAGAATCAAGTACCCCAAAATTAAGCATACTCTTTGGGGAAAAAGATGGACATTTAACAAAATAAGTGACTTCCAAACTTTCCTGATGAAAAGACCAGAGTTGAACAGAAAATTTGACCTTCACCCAGGAGAATAAAGGGATACATGGAAAGGTAAATAGGGGGAAAGAAAAAGACTGCTATTCAAGAAGATTAAACTGGTTACAGGCCTTCATCGGAAGAAGAGTCTCTTGAGAATTTTAACTCTTAGAGGGAGAATACTTGGGTTGAAGGCATGAACAGAAGTTGATTTTGATGGAACGATTTTAAAAAAAATCAAGCCATCAAAAAAAGGGGGGGTTAAGTAATGATATGGGAGAAAGGGAGAGGTAGAATGTGGTAAATTACATCATATGAAGAGGTGAAAAAGAACTATTGCAGTAGAGGAAAAGGGAGGGGGGTGAGAATTGCTTGAATCTTATTCTCATCAGATTTGACTCAGAGTGAATAACATACACTCAGTTGGTTTTAGAAATTTATCTCGCCATTCAAGTATTAGGAAGGGAAAAGGAAAGGGAAGAGAAGAAGGGACTGATAGAAGGAGGGAAGGAAGAAGGATAAAAGGAAGAAGGAAGAAAAGGGAGGGTGGCTGATAGAAGGGGAGACAGATTGAAAGAGGTGATATGCAGAAGCAAAACACTGGTGAGGAGGGATAGAGTGAATGGAGGAGAGGGAAGTACGTATGGGGAGGGGAACAGCATGGAGTGTAATAAAGATTTATTAATTATAACTCCACATGTAAATGAGATGAGCTCTTCCATAAAACAGAAGTGGATAGCAGATGGATTAGAAACCAGAATCCTATACTATGCTGATTACAAGAAACACATTTGTTTTAAAGTTAAAAGGTCAGTGCAGAATATATTATGCTTTAGTTGAAGTGAAAAAATCAGGGGTAGCAATCCTTATCTCAGACAAAGCAATTTCAAAAATAGATCTCTTTAAAAGGATTAAGGAAGGAAACTTCATCCATCCAAAAGGTACCATAGACTAGTAAAATAATTTCAATACTAAACATGTATGCACAAAGTACGGCATCCCAATTCTTAGAGAAGCTAAATGAGTTACAGCAAAACTATTCTGGTGGGACCCCAACCTCCCTCTCTCAGAATTAGATAAATTAAGGAGGTGAATAAGATGTTAGTAAAGTTAGATATGATAGACCTCTGGAGAAAACTGAATGGAAGTAGAAAGGAATATACTTCTCCCCCCCCCCCCCGTGGAACATGATGCTTCCTTATTGATGGTGAATTCATGTTTTTCATTTTTGATACTCATAATTTGGTTTTCTTCTGTTTTTAAATCAAATTAGTCAAAGGTTTTGTAATAAGGAAAATACAAAACTGACCATGTATTCTGCAATCAAATGCAGAAAGGCAGAAATATTAAATGCATCCTTTTCAGATCATGATGCAATTAAGGTCCATGGAGAGATTGACCTAAAATTAATTAAAAACTAAATAGCTTAATTTTAATAAATTAGGCTATTAGGTGTGTAAAACAACAAATCATAAAAATAACTAATAATTTCATTCAAGACAATGACAATAAGGAAATAGCATGTTGAAACTTGTGGGATACAGCCAAAGTAGTTATTAGGGGAAATAATAGATTTCTAAATGTTTACATGAATAATAGAGAAAGAAAAGATCAATGAAATGAGCTTGCAATTAAAAAAGCTAGAGTAAGAACAAATTAAAAATCCCCAATCAAGTATCAAAATAGAAATTCTGAAAATTAAAGGAAAAATTTTAAAAATTCAAAGTAAGAAAACTATTAAACTAATAAAACAAACTTTATATATTATAAAATAGATAGATCTTTGACTAATTTGACTAATGAGAAGAAACTGAAGTAATAATTTGGAGCTATTTTTCTCAACTGAATGCCAATAAATTTGACAATTTCAGTGAAATGAATAAATATTTAAAAAAATATAAACTACCTAGGTTAAAAAAGGAGGGGAATTAAATAAATAACCCTGTCTCAGGGGATTCACAAGTAAATTTTACCAAACATTCAAGGAACCATTAGTTCTAATTCTATATAAACTATTTGAAAAGATAGTTGAAAAAGTAGTTCTGCCAAATTTCTTCTATGAAACCCATATTGTGCTGACAACTAAACTAAGAGGAGTCAAACAGAGAAAGAAAATCATAGACCAATTTCCTTAATGAATATGGATGTAAAACTTTTAAATTAAAATATTAACAAAGGGATTACAGCAAGTTATCAATAGGATAATTAATTCACTATGATCAAGTAGAATTTATACCAGAAATGCAGGGGTGGTTCAATATTAAGAAAACTCTCAGAATATTCTAATTGGCCATATAAATGACAAACGTAACAGAAATCACATGGTTAATAGATGCTGAAAAATCATAGAAATAACTAATAATTAGATGCTGAAAAAATTTTTGACCAAATACTTTCCTAAAACTTTCCAAAATGCTAGAAAACATAGCAATGAATGGAATGTTCCTTAAAACAATAAACAGTACCTGCCTAAAACCATAAACAAGCATTATGTGTATTGGGAATAAACTAGAGGCACATTCCTGAGAAGAATACCTGTTATCAACACTATTTTCAGTACTATATTAGAAATCCTTAGCAATAAGAAAAAGAAATTGAAGGAACTAGAATAGGTAATGAAGAAGCAAAATGGTATACTTAAAGAACCCTAGAAAATCATCTTAAAAAAAAACTAATAAAAACAATTAGCAACTTTAGTAGAGTTGCAGGATATAAAATAATAACATAAAACTTCAGCATTTCTACATATTAGTAACAAGTCACAACAGAGAGGGAGAAAGAGAATTTCTTTTCAAAGTAACTGAGTCCACTCAGAAATTATATTAAAACAAAACTATAAAATACCTTTTGCACAAATAAAATCAAATCTAAATAACTTGGGCAAATGTCAGTTGCTCATGGGAAGGCTGAGTTAATATAAAAAAATAAAATTCTATCATTAAATTACTTATTCAGTGCCATACCAGTCAAACTTCTAAAAAATTATTTTATTGGGTTAGATAAAATATTAACTAAATTCATATAGAGGAACAGAATGACAAGAATATAAAGAGATTTAATGGTTAAAAATACAAAGGAAGTTGGCCTAGCCATACCAGATCTAAAATTATATTATAAAGCATCAGACATCAAAGTTGTTCAGTACTGGCTAAGAAATAGAGCGGTGGATCAGTGGAATAAAGTGTAAAAGAAACAGTAGTAAATGATTATAGTAATCTACTGTTTGAAAAACTCAAAGATTCCAGTTTCTGGGATAAGAACTCAGTCTTTGATTAAAAACTATTGAGAAAACTGGAAGATTGTATGGCAAAGACCCACATATCTCACATGCTATATCATGATAAAGTTGAAAGGGGTAAAGAGTTTAGACATGAAAGGTAATATAGGGGCAGCTAGGTGGCACAGGCCCTGGAGTAAAGAGTACCTGAGTTCAAATGTGACCTCAGACACTTAATAATTCCCTAGCTGTGTGGCCTTGGGCAAGCCACTTAACCCCATTGCCTTGCAAAAACTAAAAAAGAAAAAAAGGTAATATAAACTAATTAAGAGAACAAAGAATAGCTTACCTGTCAGAACTATAGAAAGGGAGCAGTTTATGGCCAAAGAAGAGATAGATTACATTCTAAAATATAAAATGGGTAGTTTTGATTACATTATATTGAAGTTTTTGCACAAATAAAACTGACATAACCAAGTTTATAAAGAAGGTAGTTAAGTTGGGAAACAATTTTTACAAGCAGTGTTTCTGACAAATGACTCATTTCTAAAATATATAGGAAACTGAGTTAAATTTGTAAGAACACAAGGCATTTCTCAATTGAAAAATGATCAAAGGATATGAACAGGCCAGTTTTGGATAACAAAATTAAAGCTATCTATAGTCATATGAAAAAAATACTCTAAATCATTATTGATTAGAGAAATGCAAATTAAAGAAACTGTGAGGTACCACCTCACACCTATCAGATTGACCATTAAGACTATAAAGGGGGGGCAGCTAGGTGACTCAGTGGATAAAGCACTGGCCCTGGAGTCAGGAGTACCTGGGTTCAAATCCGGTCTCAGACACTTAATAATTACCTAGCTGTGTGGCCTTCGGCAAGCCACTTAACCCCATTGCTTTGCAAAAACCTAAAAAAAAAAAGACTATAAAGGAAAAAGATCAATGTTGGAGGGTATGTGGGAAAACTGGGACACTGATGCATTGATGGTGGAGTAGGGAACTTATTCAAAATTTATAGAGAGCAATTTGGAATTATGAACAAAGGGCAATAAAACTGTGCATACCCTTTGATCCAGCAAATCATCCCTAGGTCTGTATCCCAAAGAGATCATGAAACATGGTTAAAAAAAATCCCCATGTACGAAAATATTTATAGTAGCTTTTTTTGTAGTGACAACGAGGGGTGGCTAGGTGGCACAGTGGATAGACCACTGGCCTTGGAGTCAGGAGTACCTGAGTTCAAATCTGGCCTCAGACACTTACTAATTACCTAGCTGTGTGTCCTTGGGCAAACCACTTAACCCTATTTACCTTGGAAAAAACCTAAAAAATCCCGAAAACATGTAGTGACAAAGAATTGGAAATTGAGGGGATGCCCATCAATTGGGGATCAATTGGGGCTGAACAAAGTGTGGTATATGAATGCGATGGAACACTATTGTTCTATAAGAAATCATGAGGGATGGGACTTCAGAACAGCCTGCAAAGAATTGTTTGAACTGATGCTGAGTGAAGTGAGCAGAGCCAGAAGAACATTAAACACACTAACACTAAGATGGGGTAATGATCAACCTTGATTGAATTGTTTATTTCAGCAGCACAATAATCAAAAACAATTCTAAAAGATTCTGATGGAAAATACCATCCATATCCAGAGATGATATTATGAAATTTCAATGAAGACCAAAGCTTACTATCTTCAATGTTTAAAAGTTGTCTTAGGTATTATTTTTTTTTTCATTTTAATTTGATTCTTCTTTCATAACATGTTTAATATGAATCTATGTTCAGTTTATTTTAGATTGCTGTCTGTCAGGGAAGGGGGAGAGGGAAGAGAGGGAGAAAAATCTAAAACTCAAAACCTAGACAATTAAAATCATTGGTAAAAACTACGATGGCATGTGGTTGGAAAAATAAATGGATAAAACATTATCTCCTGATATATATACACTGATGAAAACTACAGCAGTTATTTAATAGTAGTTCATATGGGAGAAAATTGGTTGAGTTAATTTTCTAAGTGAAGTATTTTTATTGATACTCAAAGTTCTAAGAGCTATCAAGAGGAAGAAGCTAAAAACAATAATTTAATATTACTGCCTTCTAAATGATTAGGAAGAGAATCCATAGTAAGAAAGAAGGCAAACGACTAAGGCAAAATCTGTTATTTTAAAGCTTTTTTTAAAAAAATGAATATCTAAGTACACGAATACCACTTACCAAATACCCACTCTAATATTTGTAGTGTACAGTTCTCAATCATTAAAGCATTAAAACAATAAAATATACTCTACTCAAGCTGGTCTTTCCAAGATAGAAAAGTAATGGGCTTGGCAAGTACATCTGCAGTTCAGTGGTCATACTTGTTGAGTTTAGAGGTTGACCCTGGGTGGGGATTTGGGTTTTGGACTTATTCTTGAATACCATTTTAATTTGCTTCACTAGAAGAACTGCCAACCCAACAGAGGTCAGTGAGGTCAGTGAAGTACTGGTCAGTTATCAATCTAGTCTTATAATGCCTTGGAGATAAGCATAAACAATCAAGATTTTCTTCATTTTATAGATCGAAGAAACAGGCACAATGCCTTCCCAGGTTCATTGTAATAAAGGAAATTATTTTCATCCTGAAATACTTAAGTAGAATAAATAATTCTTTTTCTTATCAAACAAAATATGGTGAAAAGTCTCAATAGTTGTGAATAATGTAATAGATGATATTCTCTACTTCCCAATTGCCTTTAGGTCATGAGATACAAAGACAATATAGTCTAGGGAAAAGTTTACTATTTATATTCATAATGAACTGAGTTTAAATCATGTAATACAGCACTATGGGCTTGGGGTGGGGAGAGAAACACTCTTGACCTATAGTCATAAAACATGGATTCAAGTCCTAATCAACATTTATTAGCTCTGTGACATTAGGCTAGTGAGTTAACCTCTTTGAATCTCAACTGTAAAAAGAGAATAATAATCTGGAAATCTTTACCTTTCTCACAGGATTATTGTAAGGAAGGTATTTTTGAAAACTTTAAAAGCATATGGGTTATTATGAATGTTAGTTTGAGAGATGAATGATTTTGAGTCTGATGTCTATCTAAGAGGCTTGAATTTGATTTCATTTTGTTTCTCTTTCATAAGAAATCCAATAAGCCAAAGAAAAGAAAGATGAAATGCATTTTTGGTAGTCAAGACAGAGATCAATTGAAGTAAAAATGTAGAGCTCAAAGAATTCTAATAGGATACTTGTTACAACATGTTGAAAGCTACAGTGCCATGTAGTTGGAAAGGCAAAAGATTAAAATATTATATCTTGCAAAAAATATATATGTGTGTGTGTGTGTGTGTGTGTGTGTGTATACATATATGAAAACTACAGCTGCCATTTAATAGTTCATTTGGGAAAAAACTGGTTGAGTTAATTTTCTAGGCTAAGTATTTTATTAATGTTAGAAGTTTTAGAGCTGTCAAGAGGAAAAAGCAACACATTCATCTTCAGATCAGTGTTATACATATATGTTCATGTAATAGATGATGAAGTCCATAGTACCAGTAAGGAAAATGATTTCCTGAAAAGCACTGAAATATCATAAACAGTATTTGAATCAAATCAGTAATCATTTCACTTTACCCCCATGACTCTATATTTAGTGTCTACTTTCACCTTTTAAACTGTGATTAATTTGGAAGACATCTAAAATCTTTCATAAAGTGGAAGAATCATAGAATTATATTCTAGAAGGACCCTTGGGGAGAAATATATTACAACCTTTGTTTCCAGACAAGTTAATACCTAAAAAGCAGTGAAAATAATAGCAATATATTACCTCCTACCTGGAAAGCTTACTATAAATTCTCAAAACAAAATAAATGTAAATTTTTAACTTAAAAAAAAATGTAGGAGACTTCCGGCCAAGATGGAGGAGAGAAGAAAGGAACAGTGCTAGTCTCCTTATCTTCTCTCCTAATCTCCCCTCATATATAATATGAAATAAACCTCTTAACAGAAGTCTGATCTCCAAAGCCCAGAAAGAGAAACTAGGAGAAGATCTACCTCAAGGTTTGTCCTCCCGGTGTCGTGGGTGAGTCTGGGTGTAGAGGGAGGACTCTTCTGGGAGCACAGGACTGGATCAGAGCCTGAGAGCTCCACTAATCTTATCAGCAGGGTAGATGAAAGTTGGAGAGCTCAACTAGCCTGATCAGTGGGGTGGACTAGAGCCTGTCAGCCTAAAAGCAGGGCAAGCCTGATTGGCCACAGGGACAACTAGGGAGCAGAGACTTTGCTTATGGCACTGACAATCTGGAGCTTGTCTGCAGAGCTGGAGGGTGAGTTCCAGTGTGGGAGAGCTGCAGCCATGCTTTCATTTCAGTTGAAGCCTCTTTCCAGAACAAACACAATTACAGCCCACCTCTGCCCCAGGCTAAGAGAAGCAGACCTCCCTCAGCTCTGAATAGGGGGAGCAATTACTTTGCTCCAGGGCAAAACCCACCTTTGGACAAAGATAAATGTACTTAACAGTTTCATTCACGCTCCAGGCTAAGGGAGAGGTTCTCAAATTAAGGCCACAGACTCTCCAGAGAAAGCAACCAACACAGTCTACTGGCCAGCCCACTTGGAGTTACTAAACCCAGTGAGTAAAGCCTCTAGGGATCCCAAAGGGAAACCCCTGTGAACCAGTCCCTCCCCAACATAAGGTCTTAGGAAGATGAAGAAAGGCCAGTGAAAAGGAGGGTCCATAGAGATATTTGTACAAGGAAAAGACCCTCACTCATTGAGAGACCTCTGAGGAGAATATGATTTTCTCTCCAGCACAGAAAGATGTCCTTGAAGAAATCAGGAAGGAGTTTAAAAATCAACTGGAAAATTTGGGAGAGACAATTAACACATTGCAACAAGAAAGCAAATCATTGGAAAATAAATTGGACAAATGCAAAAAAACCCAATTCTCTCAAAATCTCAGTTGGTCAAATGGAAAACTCTTTCAGAAATAAAATTGAACAATTGGAAAAGGAGTTGAAAAAGGTAAATGAAAAAAATTATTCTCTAAAAAAAAAGGAATGGAGTCTGTGGAAACTAATGACTTCATGAAACAGCAAGAGTCTGTTAAATGAAACCAAAAAATGAAAAAAATTAGAAGAAAATGTAAAAAACCTCATCAACAAAGCCACTGACTTTGAGAATAGAATGAGGAAAGACAATCTGAGAATTATAGGTCTTTCTGAAAACAGAGAAGAGAAAAAAAAAGCCTGGACTTAATATTACAGGATTTAGTGATGGAAAACTGCCCTGATATCATGGAACCAGAGGGCAAAATCATTATTGAAAGAATACATTGATCCCCTCCAGAAAGAGATTCTAAAATGAAAACAGCAAGGAATGTTGTGGCCAAATTCCAGAACTATCAGATAAAAGGGGAAAATCCTGTAAGCAACCAGGAAGAAACAATTTAGATACCAAGGAGTCATAGTAAGGATTACACAGCTGCATCAACATTAAGGGATCAAAGGGCCTGGAATGAGATATTCTGAAGAGCAAGGGAGCTTGGAATGCAGCCAAGCATCCACTGCCCAGCAAAGCTGAGCCTTCTCTTTCAGGGGAAAAGATGGACATTTAACAAAATGGAAGACTTCTAACACTTCTTGGTAAAAAAAAAACAAAACAGAGCTTAATAGAAAATTTGGACATAAAACAGGAGGCTTAAGAGACACGTGAAAAGGTAATGATCAACTTAATGATCAATGGCAGTAAGGCAGAAATAGTGAATATATCTTTCTCAGACCATAAAGCAATAAAAATCATATGCAATACTGGACCAGGAAGATACAGATCCAAAACTAATTGGAAACTAAATAACCTCATGTTAAAAAATGAGTGAATCAAACAACAAATTATAGAAAGAATTATAGAAAGAATTAATTATTTCATGCTAGATAATGACAGTAATGAAGCACCATATCAAAGCCTATGGGATTCACTCAAGATAGCTGTCAGGGGATATTTTATAATCTTTAAATGCTTACATGAATAAATTAGAGAAATAGGAAATCAATGAACTAAAGATGCAACTAAAAATTAGAAAAAGAACAAATTAAAACCCCCCAATTAAGTACCAAATTAGAAATTCTAAAAATTAAAGGAGAAATTAATAAAATTGAAAGCAAAAAAACTATTGAACTAATAAATAAAACCATGAAAAAACCAATAAAATTGATAAACCTCTGGTCAATTTGATTAAAAAAAAGAAAGAAGAAAACCAGATTACTAGTATCATAAATGAAAAAGGTGAACTTACCACCAAAGAGGTGGAAATTAAAGTGATAATTTTGAATTATTTTGTCCAACTCTATGCCAATAAATTTGACAATCTAAGTGAAATGGATGAATATTTAAAAAAATATAAGTTCCCCAGGAAGTGAAGAGGCAATTAAAAACCTAAATAACCCTCCGAAAAAGAAATTCAGCAAGCCATCATTGAACTCCCTAAGAAAAAATCTCCAGGGCCTGATGGATTTACAAGTGATTTCTGTCAAACATTTAAGGAACAACTGGCTGCAATTCTTTATAAATTCTTTGGGAAAATAGGTAAAGATGGAAATCTGCCTAACTCTTTGTATGACACCAATATGGTGCTGATACCTAAATCAGAAAGATTTAAAGCAGAGAAAGACAATTATAGACCTATCTCCTTGATGAATATAGATGCAAAAATCTTAAGTAAAATTTTAGAAAAATGATTACAAGTTATCACTATGATAATACACTATGACCAAGTAGGATTTATTCCAGGGATGCAGAGTTGGTTCAATATTAGGAAAACTCTTAGTATAATTAATTATATCAATAAAACCCTATCAGAAATTATATGATTATATCAATAGATGCTGAAAAAGCTTCTGACAAAATACAGCACCCATTCCTCCTCAAAAATACTAGAGAGTGTAGGAATAAATGGTTTGTTCCTTAGAATAATAAGCAGTATCTATCTGAAACATCAACAAGCATTATATGCAATGGGGATAGGCTTGAGGCATTCCCAATAAGATGAGGGGGTGAAACCAGGATGCCCATTATCACCACTACTATTCAATATTGCATTAGAAATGTTAGCCTCAGCAATAAGAGAATAAAAAGAAATTGAAGTAATTAGAATTGGGAAGGCAGAGACAAAACTCACTCTTTGCAGATGACATGATGGTATACCTAGAGAATCCCCAAAAATCATCTAAAAAACTACTAGAAATAATTAACAATTTTAGCAAAGTCTCAGGATATAAAATAATCCCTCATAAATCCATGACATTTTTATAGATGACCAGCAAGATACAGCAGAAAGAGCTAGAAAGAGAAATCCCATTCAAAGTAACCTCAGACAATATAAAATACCTTGGAGTCTATCTGCCAAGGCAGACTCAGAAACTTTTTGAAAACAATTACAAAACATTTCTCACACAAATAAAATCAGACTCAAATAACTGGACAAACATCAACTGCTCATGACAAGCCGAGCTAATATAACAAAAATGACAATTCTACCAAAACTAAATCACCTGTTCGGTGCCCTACCAATCAAAATTCCAAAAAATTACTTTAATGAGTTAGAAAAAATTGTAAGTAAATTCATATGGAGAAATAAAAAGTCAAGAATTTCCAGGGATTCAATGAAAAAAAGTGCAAAAGAAGGTGGCTTAGCCTTACCAGATCTAAAAATTATATTATAAAGAATCAGTCATCAAAACTGTCTGGTATTAGCTTAGAAAGAGAGTGGTAGATCAGTGGATTAGACTAGGTGCAATAGCAGGAAATGATTATAGTAATTTGCTGTTTGATAAACCCAAAGAGTCCAGCTTTTGGGATAAAAACTCTCTTTTCTATAAAAACTGCTGAGAAAATTGGAAGTTAGTATGGAAGAAACTTAGATTAGATTAGCACCTCATACCCTATGCTAAGGTAAGATCCAAATGAATACAGGACTTAGACATAAAAAAACAATTTTATAAGCAAACTTGAAGATCAAGGAATAATTTACCTGTCAGATCTATAGAAAGGGAAGCAGTTTATGACCAAGGAAGAGATGGAGAACATCATTAAAACAAACTAGATAATTTTGATTACGTTAAATTAAAAAGCTTTTGCACAAATAAAATCCACTGTAACTAAGATCAAAAGAAATGTAGGAAATTGGGAAATAATTTTTACAACTAGTGTATCTGACAAAGGACTCATTTCTAAAATGTACAGAGAACTGAGTCAAATTTTCAAAGAAAAATTGCCATTCTCCAATTGACAAATGGTCAAAGATATGAAAAGGCAATTTACAGATGAGGAGATCAAAGCAATCCATAGTTATATGAAAAAATACTCTAAATCGTTAATTATTAGAGAAATGCAAATTAAAGCATCTCTCAGGTACCACCTCACACCTCTCAGACTGGCCAATATGACAAGAAAGGACAATGATCAATGTTGGAAGGGATGTGGGGAAATCTGTGAACTCATCCAGCCTTTCTGGAGAGAAATTTGGAACTACACCCAAAGGGCAACAAAAATGTACATACCCTTTGATCCAGCAATACCACTACTGGGTCTATACCTTGAAGAGATGATGAAAAAGGGTAATAACATCACTTGTACAAAAATATTCATAACAACCCTGTTTGTGGTGGCAAAGAATTGGAAATCAAGTAAATGCCCTTAAACCAGGAGGGATGGGAATTCAGGGAAGCCTAAAAGGATTTGCATGAGCGAGATGAGTAGAACCAGAAAACTATTGTATACCCTAACAGCAACATGGGGCTAACGATAACCTTAATGGACCTGCTCATTCCTTCAGTGCAACAACCAGGGACAGTTTTGGGCTATCTGCAATGGGGAATGCCTTCTGTATCCAGAGAAAGAATTGTGGAGTTTGAACAAGACCAAAGTCTATTACCTTCAATTTAGGAAAAAAAAACCCTGATATCTTATTATGTCATTTTGTGATCTCTTATACTTTATTTTTCTTCCTTAAGGATATGATTTCTCTCTCATCACTTTCAACTGAGATCAATGTATAGCATGGAAACAATGTAAGACTAAGAGAATGCCTTCTATGGGGCGGGGAGAAGGGAAGCAAGAATGGGGGAAAAATTGTAAAACTCAAAATTAATAAAATCTTTCTAAAGAAAAAAATAAATGTAGATAGTGTGGTACTCAGAAAAAAAATATGGTTTTATACTATCTCTACAAGTCCTTCAAATGATCCTTCCCACCTCTAAATGAGATATGTTTTTTTAAAGAAGCTTCCCTGAGGTGAAGGAGAATTGGCAAAAGAACCAATCCTAGGGTTGACATGTGTAAACAGGGCATCTCCAATATGCTAAATATTGATGCCTGATTTGCCTTATTTCAAAATATACAACTGGTTCTCATTCACAACATGCTAATAACTATGCTAGCACACAGGAGAACTGAAGAAACTGAAAGACATGGTCTTTTTCAATAATCAGACTGAAAAGTTGCTGACACAGATGAGCAGCCTCCAGATATTTAAATAACAGAACCTTGGTATGAACAAGTTAAATATTTTGCCTCAAGAATTTGGTTCTTTCCCAGCTGCATTGGTGCTTGGACATGAAGTGTCAGACATGACAACTCAATAGCAGCAAAAGGTCATTGGCTTGATTTTAATGACTTTAAAAATATTTTTTTTTCTTGGAAACTTATACCTTATCACCCTACATGCATGATATGAGTTGTATTCTCTACATTTAGGCAGATATCATGACTATGAGTCCTCTTTGTTTTTCTATCTATTTGTAGTTCCTTGAAATGTTTCTTAGATACATAAGGTCATCATCTTCCTCTGGATAAACATGCATCCTTAATGTGTTCATAAATTACAATGCTTATGATTTTTAATACTATAGCCTCTAGGCAGCACTTGAATATACAGAAAATAGTCTGTTAGTATTAGGATATCAAGATGTTGCAGTAGATGGAGTGCCAGACTTGGAGTCATGAAGTCTCATCTCCCTGAATTCAAATCTGGCTTCAAATACTTAATAACTTGTGTGACCCTGGGCAAGTCACTTAACCTATTTTTGCCTTAGTTCCTTATTTTCAAAATAAGAAATGGCAAACCACTCTAGCATCTTTGTCAAGATTTGGAGGTGGTAGGATCCCTTAGAATAAGACAGCTGGAAAATGCAAAATCAAAAAATTAAAATTGTGTCAGAAACCAAAGTAACAAATCAAACTGAAGTTACAGAATTCAATTGAATGAATGAGGATTAGTATCTCAGCATCTATACTAGAAAAGAGAAAACTGGCAGAACCAAAGCTCATTTATAAAGGGAAGAGGTGGGAATCCAACTAGCTCAAGTATTAGAGGGAAAACATTCACAATGTAGCATAAATTGGCAAAGGAACACAATGAAACAATGAAGTGGAAATATGATGACCCATCCTAAGAAAGAAACTGTTTGTTCCCTGTTTGATATTAAGTACCCTCATACGTATAATAAGCTACTTTTATTTAACAAGATTCTCGATTTATTCTCACTGCCTCTTCCATCTTTTACTAGTGCAATTAATTTTTAAAATCACAATTCTCTTACAGTTTTTGTTTGAGTTTAACCAGTTAAAATTACTTTAGCCTTGATTCATATTAATTATTCTCTTTATATCATCTTTAAATTTGAGAAATGTTTCTTTAATGGGAGGTATTATAAAATGGAGGAAAGAGGTCTGGGTTTGAAGTTAGAAAGCCTGGGTTCAAATCTTAGCTCTGCCATTTAATGTTTCTGGGACTCAGTTTCATCTGTAAAATGAGTGAATTATACTAAATGACTTCTGCGCTATTCTTATGATCATACATCTTTATCCAAGTCATTGACAAAAATGATAATCAAGACACAGGATAGACATTTATAACACTTTGTTAATGACCTACTTTCAAAGTTCTTCTAAACAAAACCATTAACTCTAAGTATAGTTGTTTGTTCTCTTATGACTTCAACCACTAGTACTGTCATCTAGCTCATATTTTCACCTTATTCACCAAGATAATATGGGACTATTAAAGTAGTTACCCTATCAAGAATAGAAATGAGACTATTTTTTATGATTTTTTTTCTTTTGTTTTAATTTTTGTCTCACTGAATATTTTTATGCTTGGTAAATTCTGAATTTTATATCGTTCGGTTCTATGGTAAGTTTTCTCCTCTCTATTCTATGGCATCAATATTTGTTGCCATTATTTCTTCCAGAGCTATTAATTTTTTGTATCTTATATTTCATTTCTTCCAGACGCTCTTGTAGTCCTTGTGGCATGTGTGTGTATGTGTGTGTATAATACCTCATAAAACAAAAGATAGATGGAAAACTAAATATACCAAAAAAATATAGAAAGATATTCAACCAAGTAAAGTCATCTCAAGGATGACACACAGACAAAACTTGGAAAAGATTACACAAGACTTTATAGTAATCAGTTCACTTTGGTGGTCAAAGGATATTGTGACTATGGTTTTATGCTATTAAGATTATATATAAGGATTATGTTTCACTTTTTCTGTTGTATTTTTAAAGTCTGGTACTATCTTCTACACATTTTGATGCATATTCAATTTAAATTATTGTATGAAGTGTGTTATTAAAAAGATTCTAAAGTAACTTGATTTATTCCTACACTTTCAAGTATTTTAATAGAAATTGGCATTGTATTTTGGTATTCATCCACTTCACCTAGATGGTCAGCTTTATGGACATTTTATTTTGCAAAATTCAATTAATTTCCTGTCTACTGATGGTGAATTCACCCTTTACATTTTTGATACTGGTTACTTTGGCTTTCTTGTTTTAATCAAATTAACCAGTCAATGGTTTATTTATTTTATTGGTCTTTTCATAAAATCACCTTCTAGTTAGTTTTATTTATTAGTCAATCGTTCTTATTTTCATTTTTCTTTGATTTTCAGTATTATCTATTTGGTGTTTAATTGGAGATTTTTAGTTGGTTATTTTTCTAGCTTTTTTATATGCACTCCATCTCATTGATCTACTTTTTCTCTATTTTCTTGATATAAGAAATTGGAGATACAAACTTTTCCTCTAAGTACAGCTTTGGCAATATCTCAAATTTTGGTATGTTGTCTCATTGTTGTCACTTTTTTTGGTTATTTTATATTATTACAATAATCTTGTTGTGAGAGTAATCATAAACCCCTCCTCCCAAAAAAAGATGAGAAATCTCAAGAATACTGATAGAAAAAAAGTGTACTTTAGTCTGTGTTCAGATTCTGTCTCTGGAATAAGTTGCCTTCCCTATCATAACCACCAGAGAAGTTGCTTCAATATTTTTCCAGCATTTTCTATTACTAGCTATATTTCCCTCCACTCTATTCCTCCTCACTCTCATCTATTTTGTTCTCTCTCTTCTTTCACCCTGTTCCTGTTTAGAAGTATGTTCTGAGCACCTTCTCCCACAATCTTCCCTCTCTTCTATCACCTACTCCGCCCTTCCCACGCCCCATTCCCCCTTATCCCATCCCCCTTTCCTCTCATTTTTCTTTAGGATTAGATAGATTTCTATATTCTATTAAGTGTGTATGTTATTTCCTCTGAGTTGTTTCTAATGAGAATGAAGGTTCACTCATTCTGCCTCACCTTCCCCAGTTCCACTCCACTGAAAAAGCTCTTTCTTGACTCTTATGTGAAATATCTTAGCCCTTTCTTCCTCTACTTTCTCTTCCTCCCAGTATTTTCCTTTATCATCCATTGACTCCATCTTTTTACTATATTATACCATTATATCATGCTCCTTCCTGTGTCCTGTCTATATACACACACACACATATATATATATATATATATATATATATATATATTCCTTCTAACAGCTCTTATAAATGAGAAAGTTCTTATGAGTTATCAGTATCTTCTTCCCATGCAGGAATACAAACAGTTCAACATCATTAAGTTCCTCATAATTAGTCTTTCTAACCCACCCCCTCTATGGTTCCCCTGAGTCCAGTACTTGGAGATCAAACTTTCGCTTCAGCTTTGGTTGTTTCAACAAGAAAGTTTGAAAGTCCCCTGTTTCATTGAAAGTTTATCTTTTCCCCTGAAAGAGGATGCTCACTTTTCCTGGGTAGTTGATTCTCGGTTGTAAACCAAGATCTTTTGCCTTCTGGAATAGCATATTCCAAACCCTATGAGCCCTTAATGTAGATGCTGCCAAATCCTGTGTAACTCTCACTATAGAGCCACAGTATTTGAATTGTTTTTTTTTTCTGGCAGCTTTTACTATTTTTTCTTTGACTTGGGAGTTTTGGAGTTTGTCTATAATATTCCTGGAAGTTTTTCTTTTGGGATTTCTTTTAGGAGGTGATCAGTGAATTCCCTCAATTTCTATTTTACTTTCTGCTTCTAGGATCTCAGGGAAATTTTGCTATATTATGTCTTGAAAAATGAAGTCCAGGCTCTTTTCCTGGTCATGACTTTCAGGTAGCCCAATAATTTATTTTTTCTTTTTTCCTTTTTTAAAAATTTATTTTGAATTTTCAATTTTTCACCAACTTGCTGTCCTTCCCCCACCTCCCACAGAAGGCAATCTCTCTTGTTAGTCTTTACATTCTTCCCATAGTATACACTGATCTAAATTGAATGTGAGGAGAGAGAACTCATATCCTTAAGGAAGAAAAACAAAGTATAAGAGATAGCAAAATTACATAATAAGATAAAGGTTTTTAAATTAAAGGTAATAGTCTTTGGTCTTTGGTCAAACTCCACAATTCTTTCTCTGGATACAGATGATATTCTCCATTGCAAATAGCCAAAACTGTGCCCAATTGTTGCACTGAAGGAATGAGCGAGTCCTTCAAGGTTGAACATCACCCCCATGTTGCTGTTAGGGTGCACAGTGTTCTTCTGGTTCTGCTCATCTTGCTCAGCATCAATTCATGCAAATCCTTCCAGGCTTCCCTGAATTCCCATCCCTCCTGGTTTCTAATAGAACAGTAGTGTTCCATCACATACATATACCACAGTTTGTTAAGCCATTCCCCAATTGAAGGACATTCCTTCAGTTTCCATTTCTTTGCCACCACAAACAGGGCTGCTATGAACATTTTTGTACAGGCGATGTTTTTACCCTTTTTTCATCATCTCTTCAGGGTGTGGACCCAGTCGTGGTATTGCTGGATCAAAGGGCATGTACATTTTTATTGCCCTTTGGATATAATTCCAAATTTCTCTCCAGAAAGGTTGGATGAGTTCACAGCTCCGCCAACGGACGTATTAGTGTCCCAGATTTCCCACATCCCTTCCAACATTGATCATTGACCTTTCTGGTCATATTGACCAGTCTGAGAGGTGTGAGGTGGCAACTCAGAGATTCTTTAATTTGCATTCATCTAATAATCAATGATTTGGAGCAATTTTATCATATGACTATGAATTGCTTTGATTTCCTCATCTGTAAATTACCATTGCATATCCTCTGACCATTTGTCAATTGGGGAATGGCTTGGTTTTTGTACAACTCTGACTCAGTTCTCTACAATTTTTGCCATTGATTGATGATGATCTGTTATGAAAATTATCTCTTTAGGATCATGTCCTTACCTCTAATCAATGTGGCTGAATAGTTGAGTAGTTGAGATATACCATATGCTTTTGGCTCACAAATAGCCTTTGGGACATCTTAAAAGCACTTTGGATCATTACTAACTGCACAAAACTAAATTTCAGTTGCCTTTTTACTGAGCTGAGAATACCATATCTAAGTTTCACTTATACCTTGCTTTTGATGGAATTAAATGCTGCCTTCTGAGAAATGAATGAATTATCCTGCTGGTTAAACCCCTTTGGGTTTTTTTTTTCCTTTAGCAGCTTCTTTCATTCCTTTTTCATTTAGCAGCTTCTGTATTTCCTTTTTATTTTATCCATCCAGTCTTTATGTTTATGAGTTTTCTGACCCAGATAAGCAAATGCAATGCTACATACCAAATCTCTTAAAACTGCTCACTTTTTTTCTGCTCCACTGTTGCCAACTGTGTATTTGCTCAACTTACCCTCCAAGTTAGCAACAAACTGTTCCCTCTCAGAGAGGCACTATAATCTCTTGACATTAAGTTTCCTGGTAGTCATTTTGCCTTGGAGCCACTTCTTCAATTGAACATGAATACTGAGCTTGGAGAGGATGTAGCCTTCTGCATCACACATTGCCTTTGTTACTCTCAGCAAACACCATGTCTGACTTTTCTCCTTATAATCACACTCCTATTAGATGCTGATGTTTGCTGTGAGGGTCCACCCAGGAAGTTTTATTGCATTTAGGAAAATGGAAGACCCTTGATGAAAAAGTCATTAGATGCACAAGTCTTCAGTAGCAGGTGACCATTGCTGTTGCTGTTCCCAACTCCATTCCTCCCAAGAACTAGTCATCCAGAATTATAAGCTTGTCCTCTTTTGACATATTAATGATGAGGGCTTCAAAATGTGTTTTTTTCTTTGGTTTCACTAGGGTTTGTTAAGGTGGGAGCATAGGCCCTGATGATGGTGGCATAGCATTTTTCTGCAAGTGACAATCTCATTGTCATGAGTCTATTGTTCACTCCTTTAAATTAGCATTCAAGCTTGTTGACTAGATTGGTTTTGATTGCAAAATCTACCCCAGTTCACGGTGCTCCCCCCCCCCCCCCCCCCCGCCCTTCACTACATCATTCCAGGAAACTATGTATCCCACTCTGACTTCAGTAAACTGGTCTTCATTTGCCAGCCTCGTTTCACTCAGGGCTGCTATTTGGATATGATACCTGCTGCGACAAGTGCTGTTTATCTAGTCTACTGGTCTTAAATTGTCTATATGGGTATACACACATTCCTTGTGCCAATGGTGAGTGGAATCATCTTTGTTTTCTGACAGGGTGAGCTCCCCACCAGCCATGATAACCAGGCCAGGGTTGGGTAAGCAGACAATTTTTGGGGCACTTTTCTAGCCCCTTCCTCATATCAGGTAGTGAGTAGTACATACCTTAAAAGTCTGCTCAGTCATCCAGGGAGCTGCCGAATGGCCTGGTCTGCCTGTGTGCAGGATTGTGGCTACAACTCCTGGTGCATTCACACCTGCTGTTCCATCACTCGCCTGTTTTCACAGGATGTTGAGGAATAGTAAAGTGGTGTGGATGATTCTTTTGATTTATGCATCAATTGGATTCAAGTGAGGCAGAGTTGCATGAAGTGGTTGACAGGGGCAGCTAGGTGGCGCAGTGGATAGAGCACCGTCCCTGGAGTCAGGAGGATCTGAGTTCAAATCAGACCTCAGATACTTAATAATTACCCAGCTATGTGGCCTTGGTCAAGTCACCTAACCCCACTGCCTTAAATTTAATTTAAAAAGTCATCATGATCCAGTGGCAAGACAGAGCCAAGACAACTGGTGGGATGGCTCCGGATGGCAAGGATTACTTTGGAGTCTTTGATGTCTAACCAAGCTCTAAGTGTTCCACAGCACCTGCTTCAGCTGCCTTCAAGATTGTTGGAATGAAGTGTTCTCATGTGCCCATTCCACTAGTGGAAGACTTCACATGTTTGGGGTAGACTCCCATCCTAAATCACCAATGGGTTTGAGAATCCTTGGTTACCCCAACCTGGTTTAGCCTGTCTGCTGAAACAAGTTACTGGGATGTGGCAGCTGTGTGTTCTACAGCTTCTTGGAGTCACAGGTGAGAGCTGGGTGGCTCAGGTGGACATGAAAGATGGAAAGCAGCCCTCATACCAAGGTATTAGTCTTCCCTGAACACTCTCTATATCTAACCTAAGACTATTATAATAGTCTCCTAATTGGCCTCCTTGATTTCAGCAACTCCTCTAGGTTACACCATGGATAGAGTACTGGGTCTGAACTCAGAAATAACTAAATTCAAATCTATCTTTGCCTGTGTGATCTTGAGCAAGTCACTCCACTTCTGTCTGTCTCAATGCCCTAGGCAGTAAAATGGGAATGATAAGCCCCTCTGCCTTAGAGGGCTGTTGTGAGGATCAAATAAGATCATATTTATAAAGTGCCTCTAAAGTACAATGTGAATAGTACCTCACACAATAGATAGCTAATAAAAGCTTATTCAAAGTTTATTCTCCCCCCCCACCTTTCTTCTCTAACCATCAAA